>NC_069362.1:62313560-62616590 GCF_021730395.1 Mercenaria mercenaria
GTCATTATATTTGCGAGGGTTACTGTGGATGAGCATTTTCAGATTAAATGTTTTAAAAAAATGTGTATTGTAATGAAATGCTTTATCATTGTAGAGCAAGGACATTCTGCGGATTTGCAGCCTACTCCCGATAGGTTCCAAAAGATAAATAAATTAAATCAATGTACTGTACAAAATGGACCTAAAATGTTCAGCTAGTTTATTGCTTTCAGCAGTCAGTATTTAATTATAGTGATAAGGAATACACATGTACAATGTTAGCAGTGATGTTTCATTTTTCTGATTACATATTTGTAAATATTAAACATATAAAAACCAGGTGTTTTTAAAGACAGATCAATTATGATAATTATTCAAATGAATATGGATAAATAACATCATTGAAGTGAGCTATTACAAAATTATTATTATTTATACCAGAGTAAGTAATTAAGGAAATCAAATAAATTTTGTCAATTTTGTTATCTTCTGCTCAGTGTTTGAGAGAGAACGCGTTGACACAACAATGCATCTGATTATAATATTCCAATACATCTAAGTACTGTGTAAAAAGATCTAGTCATAGTAATTTTACTACGCTATATGGCTTTATGCCCCCGGGCATATAACGATTGAACTGTCCGTCTGTCCGTCCGTCCGTACGAACCAGTTTCCCTACAGCTCGATTTAGTTCATAGTCACACTCAATAATCATTGTGGTAATACCTACAGTCTGACTTATATACAGATGACCTTGATTCTCATATGTCCTTCAACTTCAAACTTAAAACCTAAATAAACAACATTTTTGGCCTTACATCCCATACAAGTGATCCAATTTAGTTCATACTCACACGCAAGAAACATTGCGGCAAGACCTACAAACTGACCTATGTAGATGACCTTGACCTCTATCCATCCGTATGAATCAGATTGCCTACACCCCGTATTAATATACCGATTTAGTTCATAACTCACACTCAACAATCATTGTGGCAAGACCTACAAGCTGATTATATATAATTGACATTGACCCTCATATGACCTTCATCTTCAAACATAAAACCTTAATAAACAATATTTTGGTCGTACAAATCATAACCAACTAATAGTAAAGATTAAAGTTAAACTACCAATATGATCCTGACCTTGTCTGTACGAACCAGATTGCCTACATCCAACATTAATGCCCTGATTTAGTTCATACTTACACTCAACAGTCCTTGGGGCAAAACTACAAATTGACCTATCTATAAATGACCTTGACCTTGATATGACCTTCTTCTTCAGACTTAAATTCTTATAAACAACATTTTGGTCCTACAGCCAACATAAATATCCCAGTTTAGTTCATAATCACACCAAACAAATCTTGTGGCCTCGCCTACAAACTGGCTTATATATAGGTGACCTCGACCTTCATATGATCTTCACCTTTAAACTTAAAACCTCAAGACACCACAGTTCTGGTCATACACCCGGAGGCATGATTTTGCGTTTTGAAAACACAGCTCCTTGTTTTCTCAGTGTTTATCGTGAACAAGACGTCTTATATTTAGCTTTAATTGTGTTAAAAATGTCATTAAGTGAAAGAATAACGTATGCATAATACATCAGCCTGATAATCCTTAGAATTCGAATCGTTTCGCACTGGTATTAAACCGTCTTTGCACAGTTTTCAATTTTATGGTGTCCTGCTCCGAATATGAAATGATGATGACATTAGCTGCGTGCTGAAATTTATTGATGTCCATTTGCCATTGCCGCAATTTAAGTGCAATTATTTAAATAAACTTGAGATATGTTCTCAGCGTGATTACTTGTGACTCTAATCGCATTCTGTTATGAAACAATCGATTTTGCATCCCTAATGTCAAGATAGCATTTAAGATATGATGTGACAAAGATAGACCAGAGTAGAGTTGCTTTGAATATTCACCAATCAGTTCTAATGTAAGATTAATATATTGTTTGATTTGACAGGAATACTTTCTATACAAATCTACAAATCAAGAATTAACTATTAAAATAACAAATCGGTCAATATGTATTAACAGAGTAAACTTTTATCAAAGTCAATACGCTAGTCCAAGTATGTCAATTACACGGTGAATTATGAGCTCTGATATAAAAGACAAATCGGCTAGTTGATGTCGCATGAATACAATGCGCACAACAAATGCTTGGAGACACTACTTACGAAATGAACAACGGCAGGCAGAGACAAGAGCTCAGAAGCTTATGTGCTGCGAATATCTTCTTTACACCAACGGCCTATCAATGCAGTTACTCGCGTTCATCGCACATTGATTTTAGTTCACATTTAGTCATTTTATGGTGTGACCACAGATAATTCCTTAGTCGCTTCATTATTTGATGCTGAATTTCAGACAAGTCACAATTTTCTAAAGCTTTGGTAGTAGTCACTGCCTTACAGTATCTCTGTATGTATAGATTTGATATTGAAACAAAAACATAGAGAAGGCAAATCTTGCAGAGACCGATACACCATTCAACAACTAAAAAATTTAAATGTTGACCAAAATTGCGGCAAAGTGCACTTGGAAGCTTATATATTATAATGTTTACCAATGAGTGAAGATTTTGCATCAATAAGAAAAAGACAGTCAGTACAATTAATTTATGATCCGATAAGCAGCAGTATCATCGAAGAAATAACGTGCTTATTACATACATGTACTGCAGTATTCCCTAGGGTTAGATATTGCTACGGTATAGAGATGTACTTTATTAATATTTTGTGAGTTGACATTTTGGCACAGAACAGCTTCAAGATACAACTGTTCCTGACATTTCCATTCTCGGCGTCTATTATGGTAGTTCCGTTCTTGGTGTCTATTATGGTAGTTCCGTTCTAGTTCCGTTCTCGGCGTCTATTATGGTAGTTACGTTCTCGGCGTCTATTGTGGTAGTTCCGTTCTCGGCCTCTATTATGGTAGTTCCGTTCTCGGTGTCTATTATGGTAGTTCCGTTCTCGGTGTCTATTATGATAGTGCCATTTTCGCGGTCTGTTGTGATGTTCTTGTCGTAGTTGTCTTATAAATATGTCATAGAATACTGAAGGTAAAACTACCACTTGCTGACTTCTGAGAAAACCTATGTAAAGATAAACTTTAGCTGGCCGAGGACACCAGAATCTTTCGTTTACGTACTACCTTGCTATGACAATTACTCATAATATAGTGCCCTAGATTCAATTACACAAGTCCCATTACTGACTCAAAATATGTAACTGTGTACAAAGTAAATCGTTCCTGATTCATAACGTATAAATGCGTACACCAAAGTTTTGTGAAACTATATATTGATATATGCCGAGCAGTTTACTAAATGCCATAGAACATCAGATGCATTTCAATGAAGTATCAGCTTGAAATAAATCATTTATGTGTAATGTGTGCTCTTTAGAATATTAAGCAAATGTCCACTAGGCATACTGTGTGCAAATGTTGCCACATCAGTTTGCATTAACTTATGCTGTATGCTAAACACGTTAACAATGTAAAAAGTAAATAGTATATGTATTAAGAGCTCTGATAAAATTGCTTGTCTACATTTTTTTTACAAAAAAAGAGAATTAAGAATTTTTAGAAATGTGGCACATTACAAACTTGTATCCTAAACATACTTATGTCTGAGTCGTGAATCGAACCAGAGTTACCACGGACTCTGCAATAAAAACTTTCCTACCAGCTTGACCCATACGCTATAAAGGAATTCGTATTTAACGACCGTTTTTATGAGGCATTATAATTAAAACAATGTATCTTTGGTACCCTTGACAAACGCTTTTCAATTTTGAATGGAAAACAAACAGTAATAAAGTTTCCTTTTAAAAGGAAAGGCTATCTAAGAACTATATCAAAGACTGCAAGTATAGCAGTTTATTATTAAAAACAAAAACTGTTCCCATAAAACCAAAAACATAGTGTAAAAGAATTCGTATCGCCCTCTTGTTCTATTTATAGTTCAAATGTGGATTTTCCTTTGTTACAATTTAAATCCGACTAAACCGGATGTAATCGACTTCTCTGTCTTTTTCGCATACATGACTAAGCGGTGAAAACATGTACAGAAGCAGTACACTGATGGATTCGGCCACAACCTAAGGGCAGAAACTGGCGGCAAAGTTTCCTCTGAGACTGGCAGACAACATTATTTCAGGGGTGTGCTTACTATAACAGGTATAAATGTCCATAAATTCTTTACAATAGTAAGTAAAATAACTGAAATATGTAGTCAGAAATGAAACGATCTTCAATTTCAATCAAGTTTAATATATGTAATTGATTTACATTTTGTTACCATATTATTGTTTGTGAAACCCATCGAATTGATAAAAGACTGTCATAAAACGCAAACACCCGTTGGTCCGAAACATGTAGGTGTGACCAATCGGTAGACTCCTTACATCCTGCCGGTTGGATATATATTGCTTCCCGGCTTCTTGTAGTTGACACGACTATATTTAGGTAGGCAAAATAACCGAGAACAATATATAGGCTTAGAGCCGTAGCTCCAAGCCAAAAACAGCGAATTCTCATGTGTAAAGTTTCAAAACCTACTTAAGAAACACTATAACCTGCGGATGTCTTTAAAAAAATCCCTTTTCTTTGTTGTCGCATGATCTGGAGGTATGTCCCTTTGAAGGAAGTAATGTTTCCGTTCTTATACGCAGAAAACTGAGCTGGATTTAGATGTGTTTTATCAGTTTGTCATTTGTAAGGTTATAATCCATATAAAAATTGTCTGATTAATGTTGGATTTTTCAGATGTTATTAGCAAGAATTTGATAAGACACGGATTCAGTATGGCAAACAACTACTCCCCTTTCATTGCTGCTCATTAAATGGAGTCCAGCTGTGCAAGAATCATTGAACACATGCAAATTCGATTTATTAAAAAACTTGAAAGGAGGTAATTAAAGTGACTCCAATAGAAGCACCTATTGATTTCGATTGTTCTCGCAAATATCTGTGATTTTGAAAATCGTGTATTTCATTCTGATACCAATACCAATACATACACTGTGAATTAACATAAAATATTTTTCAACATCATGATGTGTTTACCTCAGCTTGTCAGATTATACATTGAACTTGGAGAAATAGAGAGAGAGAGAGAGAGAGAGAGAGAGAGAGAGGTGTATGTTGTTTCAATGACATTCATGAAAATAAAAATGTCATCTATTTAATGCAGTCTAAACCCTGAAAGAAGGGGAGCTTACAGATGAGTAGAAGTTGAGAATTACCCTTGCCCCAATATAAAAATAACTATCGAGAAACATTCACATAAACTCTGCTAATATAAAATTTATGAATATGCTTAGCCTCACTGAATGCTTTACACACAATATATATGAAAATTTAACCGGCTTCAGTTAACCTGCCCGTAAATTATTCAAACAAAAAGGACTGAATAAATCGAATGAATTTTAGATATTTTCAAAACTTCTTGTGGTTTTATTTAATGATCTGAATGACATAGCTCCGTTTAAGCCTGTGCTAGGGAGAGTGATAGTTTGCACGTTCCAATACGTCTCATGACCTTGATGTTAAATTGCTTGTTTGCTTTTTATGCTTCCAAAAGATAAATTCTAATCACTAATCAATTCATATATTAATTCATTCTAGTCTACACAGTGACAAGAATAATCAAACAAAAAAAGATACATACCGCATATTAATTTTGATAAAAATACATACACAAACATCAGGATTATTAATATAATGTTTGTATCAGAAGAGTTCGAGCTAGATCAGCTTTGCAAGTTTGTTTGAAGCGGGGCTGAGGTTTTACGAGGTATAAGATTTACGCCTGAACACCCCTTCATTTTAATGCTGTCATGTCTCTGTATGAATTGTTAGGTGATACCATCTACAAATTTTCAAATGCATATGGATATAATCATGAATGTAACGTAACAAAGCGTATTCAGGGTTTTGATGATTATTATTTTGTATCAAAATAGTACGAAAAACTTGAAGAAATCTACCTTGATTATTCCATTGTTCTTAAAAAGTTCAATCTATACATACTTGCTCCATCTGGCGGATACTTCTTCTCGCTTTGTGATTTAACTAAATATACTTTGACGATAGCCGTGTCAGCTATCTATGCATCTTAGATCCAAGCCAATGCGTAGCAATTTGGTATATGACAGGAGGCAAGTCAATGTTTGTGTTGTGTTCAGTATGGCTAGGGATAGCTTTGTTCAAATAAAAAAAATCAATATGTTAACTTCAAAATCAAAATTGAATGCTATGACAGCAAAAAAACCTTAAAAAAGAAAATGAACAAGTTAAATAAAACGAATAAACTGATTAAGAAAAGTGTAAAGAACAAGCAAAAAAAGCCAGTGATACTAATGGATCAAATGTTATTTTTCTACCCAACTAGTACTGCATAATATAAAGAATGATATTATCATTATTATAATTATTATTATTATCATCATAATTATTATTATGATTGTTGTTGTTGTAACTGTATGGGAAATCTTAGTAAAGATTATGATAGTTAGACAACTATCATAATTATTATACTGGCAATTTACCAAACCAAATTGCATCTATATGTATAGCATGGGACTTGATAGTATATAAAATCTACGCTATACGGGTACTTCTTAAAAATTAAAGCAACCGTTTTCTCTTAAAATTTAACAGAAGACAAAATCATTGTGCTGCTCTATATGCGCAACATTTAATGGACTAACTTTGCGATAACGGAAATTCATCAGACATCTTTGTTTGGACAAGTTTTCTAAAAAGCCATGAATATAATGAAATGAAAGGTGACACTGTAAATATTGAAATAATTTGAAATTTGCTGTGACGTATTTATTGATAAATGCAATTTTATATTTAATTATTAACAACATATCGAGTTTTTTAAAGTGTATGTTCGCAAGGGACATTAAGACGATAGTTTTATGAAACGCAATAAAATCTATCGAAGATAGACACTAAAGGTATTTTAACAAGATTCAAAATTACACACGCTGAGTCTTGCTATCCATGAGTTAAATACTGCAGAATAGACATCCCTGTTATTGTAAGCTGCTGGAACACACAAAAAATAGTTACTCTCCATGGCAAACTGTATGCTTTGAAACCTTTTCGAGCAGTATAAATTGGATAAAATCGAAAGCAAGATCAGAAAAAGGGCGGATTTTCCCATCCATTTGAAAATTCTATTTAAAAAATAATTACATGTACTCTCTGTAAATAGTGTTTTTCATTCCTTTCTAATTAGTACTGATCATTTTTAGAAACATGTTTTTTCTGTTCAGAATTGAAATGAAAAGAAACATAGTTTTCCTTCTTCAGGTTTGCATTTGATATTTGCAAAATGTGTTCTCTCGTAGTGTTCCTTAGAATTTAATGAAAATCTATCACATGACCATCTTTATTAACAATTAACAAATACACAAATATCAAAATGAGTAGACCACTGATCACCTTATATCTGTGCTTCGTTTTCAACATTTCACAAACTGCAAAATGTCATACCGATATATTAAACCATTAGTACCAAAATTCTTATATTCCCCTCACCCCTGTTCCGACAATATTAAGTGTATACATTGTGGCTTCTTGTGTAGGTGCCTAGTAATTGCAGTATTCGTCACAATAAATTACTTACCCAATATTCTTTACCACTCTTTACCACTATTGATAGAATAACCTAGGACAAATATCACAAAGTCGACAGTGACCAAATCACTATTTATTTGAAAGTCCTCGTAGCTCATTGTACTGTGAAGACACGGACTGATATACGTCTGACCAGTAGTGACAGAAAATAAGTGGGTTTTGAGAGGAAATGTCTTTCAGGTAGACATGACGACGTAACCTTTGGTTCCCATTGGTAATTGTTAACTGAGAAAGTTTTCTTTTGTCGCATGAGCAATCCCAGCTAGATATATTTTAGGACAGCCTTACGAAATCAGGATTAATTCGGCCGCCTTTTATCTTTTCTGAAGCTGGTGATTTCCGGCGTAGTTGCAACATTTATCGATCTCATATATTCATTTGAGTACTTGTACGCTAATTTAAAGAATATACATGTACAATTGTAACACATTTGATATAGGATCACTGTCTAAAATAAAGTTGATTACAAACTTGACTTTACAAGAAATGAAATATCCTTAAAACCTTTTTTAATAATAAATAATTTAGATCAATTGACAACAAGCAGCAATTTTTAAAACTTTTAAAAGATATATCTCTATGACATGTTCCCATAAGATACGGCGCTGTGATTAAGAACCATGAATGTCAGGGTCAAACTGCCTTGAATGTTCTAAATTTCGTTACGGTTGAGAAACTTCGTATCATGGTTCCTAAAAGAAATACCTGCAAGTATATCATCCAGCAAAGAAATATAACAGAAGGCAAAATGGAGTATAGCACTATGCTAATTGCCCGTAAGATACAATACCAACTTCAAAGCCTGAAAATTAATTAATATAGAGCAATATTCTATATTTTTTTGTTGACTTAATATACAGTTCCTTGTAGACATGTCCTCTGTCACAGATGCTATACCTCAGATGCATCACAGTATACGGGTGAATTCGTTTAAGAAGTAAAAAACCACACCGTTTCTGTGACTTTTATGCTGCCGAAGGTGGCAATATTATCTAAATTATCCCTGAATTGTTTTATGAACAATTCCATTTGTACTATCCGCAACAAAATGACAAAACATTGGTTTCTTAATGCCATCAAGCAATAAAACGACAGCAATTAGTTACTGAACGGGAGAAATTCGGTAAAGTAGAAGGAATTGGAGAACGAAAGACTTTTGTTTATGTCGACAGATAACGTTATTTTAGTGTTTATGTGACAACTCTTTACAGTAACAAAACGAGAATTTATTTTAATGCCGTTCCACTATCAGTGTAATAAAAAGTGTTAACTGCTAGTAAATTTTCCATTTTGGTGTCAATGTAGTCATCCTGCGACTTTCCAGTAGTTATTATGGTAGAGAAAGGCAGCAGATATCCCCTATGCGTATTTTTCAACAATAACGGTATGCATATTCCACATGAACAAAGCAAACGATTGTTTCGACTCAGCGAGGGGACCAAAGATTATAAGAGAATGAAATGCAGAAATTCAAATTTATACATGACAACTTAAAAAGAAAAAGAAATCTATGATTGATAAACACACTCAGAAGGGCCTTTGAAAGCACAGAATGCAAAATTACAGCAAATCTGGTTTAATTGGTCACTTCATGTGCGGCTATGAAACATGCAGTATCACTAACGCCATAAACACGGACTGAAAGGAATTCTATCACACATCAACATTAAATTCTATGATTCCCAAAAGATCAGAAAATACAACAATTCAAACAAAACCATGATCGGTGGAATTTCTAGGACTCGGCATTTACGTTCTCTTATTGAAAAACTGATCAGAAAATATTAAATTAATTATAATTGTGTTTCGGGATTTACATTTATAATATCTTGACAAAAATAAAAGTCTGATGATTTCTTTTTGCCACCACTGTAGATACAAAGCTCATCCAGAGATGTAAATATTTGCATTGTATTAATTTTATTATACTTGCAGGATCAGAGACTGTTTACGTGGCTTAAAAAAATCTCAGATCATTCAGAATGTATATTGATAGTACGAATACTTACAACTCTAATTCTATTTCTCTAAGAAAGCGTCGATTTAATATCCGCTTCTTCAACACTGCTTTTAAGATAGGAAGTGACCTACATAGACAAGAGTAATTTGGAAATGCCACTTATCTGTTCTGGTATAAGATTGGACAGGAATACTGTCTGTAAATGGAAATAAACGAAAACATTACTTTTCTCGCAAAATATAACAACTCGCCAACTTACCATGCCAAAATGCACAGTGCTCAGAATATCTCTGCCGGGGAGCTATTTTAGTCTTTTTAGTTAGTATAGCTTGTTAATGTCTCGGGATGTATAGGGAAAAACAATCAGACACTTAATGTTTTAATTCCGTTTATTTTTTGTCAATTACAAGAATAAGATATTTGACAAACAATCAGAATTATAGAAGCGTGATATGATATTAGATAATTAGGACTTTGTGTTTAAACATATCCCAGTGTAGTCAAAATTTTACAATGATTTTATATTTTCATATTTAGGAAGAATTGATATAACTTATTATTACATAACTAAATTTATTTTCCATTGAGTTTCAATGGACCGCGATCGTGCAATATTTTTCCATATTGACGTGGAACGCTTTCATATCGGACGTGGAATGTTTTCTTAACGTTGTAATGGAAAGAATCGAGCGACGTCCATGGCGCCCACGCGCACGTTGCGACAACAAGTTGACGTCACTTTCGCGGAAAATATTAATGCGCGTCAGCTTGATTTGTTCATTACATTTTCGGAGAAATTCTTTTGTATTTTTCCTGTCTTTTGTTACAGAACGATAATTTAGACATAAATTAATTATTTGATAGTGGGTATGTAATAAAAAGGTCATCAACTTTGTATGTGGATATATGCACTCGTTCTTTCGCGGATAATATTGCACTCCTAAAGTCGCGCAATATTACCGCTGCAGAACTCGTGCATATATCCACATACAAAGTTAATAACCTTTAAGTATCAAATTTAAAGTTTAGGGAACATAGTTCAAAGAAACGACAAAGGGAATCATAACACCATGTTGTGCCGTATTACTGGTTTTCAATATGTTGAACAAATCGACAAAATACAAAGGGATCTACAAAGCTCTTGGTTCAACTTCAAATGCTTAATACTGCTGATATTCTATCATTGGTTATAACCGCTTTTAAAAGTAACCGCATGAAAGCAGTTCATTAATCTTATAATGATGTAATATTTGGATGCTATCCTTCAATAAATGCTATGTTATTTTTTGCATCGAATCAGATCATCCAAGTCCACCATTTAACTTGTCATTATAAAGCACATTACCTTCTTAGTACACCTCAAAACAAATGAGCTCTTAAGTACTTCTTCGAAATATGATAATATTGTGACAAAGAGGCAAGTGTAGTGGGAGAAGAACGACAGGAAATGTCCGTATTTTATTCTCTTGTCAAGCCTTCTGCTCTGTCTAGTACAATCGATGCGACATTGTTCTTCTCAATAATAGAAACATACGTATAATTCAATATCGCTAAGCGTTTTATACGTATCTCAGCCTGTTTTCGATTCGTGCATATATCGCTGGTGACTGTTTCTTATTATACGTTTTGAAAACGTATTTGAGCCGCACCATGAGAAAACCAACATAGTGCATTTGCGACCAGCATGGATCCAGACCAGCCTGCGCATCCGCAAAGCCTATTGCGATTAGAGAAACCGTTAGCGAACTGCATGGATCCTGACCATCCTGCGCGGATGCTTGTCTTTCTCCAGTAGATTTAGAATGTGATTTATATCAAGATCAATTTCTGGATTAGTAAATTATATCAAATATAAGAAAACTTTGTTGTAAGGCTAGTAAATTGCTCAAATTAATTTCCATGCGTCTTACAATATCTGAAATGAGTTGAAATATAATCCATATAAATACTTCATGAAGTTTCAAAGTATTTATATAACTATTTTAAAATGTAAAAATTGTAAATTCGTCATACAAGATTTAAATGAAAATAAGCAATTTTCCTTGCCTCAAGGAATTTTCTGACACCAGTCTAGTTGTAGCTGCATAGTCGCTGCCGCATCAGCGTCAAACTGTTACCTTGTTTTGCTAATCTCATAACATGTAGTATTGTGGCACATTCGAAAGTTTCTTAAGTAAATCAATTGATCAAATGACACTATTATTCTTGACAGTTTAAATGTATCACATTTCCCTTTTTTCGCATTAAATAAGTTGATGCATTTACAACACGCAAAAGTCTAAATGTAGATTAATTAGATGAAAAAATCTTTTTTTGACTAAACTAAGACTAATCGCAGACAATTTTGTCTCTTGACAGGAACAATTAACAACAGTAACCTTCATTTCCGCAAGCAAAATGTCTCTATCAAATTAAAATGTCTTCTTTTCAAAATAACTTGAGAAACAATGCTTGGCCATATTACAATTAAGTTATCTAATCGATTTTTCTAGCGGTGCATTTCCATGACTTGAGACTGTTCTTAGTGCGCTGTGCTTCCGAGAAATCTACCCTTACCTATTATCTTTTGAACTGAGTATATCTGCAAAATCTAACTATAATCACAATAATCGAAATTCTAATGACAAAATAACAATACTGATACTTTGCAATTCTTTTTGTTCTTTATACCAAAAGAGAAGGTTTTATTATATTCATGTAGAGCGGATTACATGATTACATCACAATAAATAAAGAATTCGCTTTACAGAAATGTACATTAGTTTGAGTGGCAAGAGTTTTTCGGTACTGTTCACGGAAATACATAGTTAAAGTACTGCACGTATTATCAAGTTATTCACTAAGTATGAAATAGACTCATCAGAGCTCTGAAGCTGACGTTGTACGTGTTTAGATTAATATACTGGTAATCAAAAGCCAATGATGAATGTGTATGACAAACAGGTATAGAACACATTCAAGCATTTTTGGATATTGTATAGGACATGCAATAAAATAATTAGTTTGAATACCAATATGTAACGGCAAAAGCTTGAAAAATTAAAAGCATAATTATGTCAGCACAGAGTATGACATTTTACCAGCTCAATAATATGTATAATTGTTCTACGGAAACCTGTTACAGAATTAACAGATACTTAACAAAATTCTATAAATCACCGAACATGTTTGTCTTCTCTTTGTTTTGTTTTTTCGTTTACATAAGTTTTTGTAAGTTAATTACACTTCTGGAAGATTAGAACTCTGGTGACAAATACTTCCTGATAAAGCTTTCAGTTTAACTGATATTCATACAATGCTTATAAATCTGTGTTAAAACAGACGTTAAAGGTATTTTATCATTCCCTAGACTACGTTCATTCTTTGCGAAAAATGATCTAGTGAAAAAGCTTCACAGGAAATGAAAATAATGTATCTGTGCATTTATATCCATCTCATTTAGCAATACAAAAGTTATTATTGTAAGTTTAGTTGTTTTTTTTGTTCCTTTTGATTAAAGTTCTGTCTCGGAAGTTGTAAAGAACGGAAAGTACTTAATATTACAACCAGTATGATGCGAACATGTACTCTTTGTATATTTGTATCACATGATATATTTTTCGAGTAGTTATTCGTGATTTCATTTTACACAGTTTATTGTCAGACTTTACCATCACACTTTAAAAAACATGTTCTTACAAAGCTACTACTCGCTTCGCTCTGATTCCTATGAATATTTTTTTTTTTCAATCTAAATAAGTTGCATTTAATTTATTGTACATATGAGTTTTAAGACAGACAGACTTTACATTAAATTGTGCAAATAAATACACTTTGTGTTCGTCACTAGACACTAAATGTGACTGCCTAAAGCGAACTTGATAGATACCCTTTAATGTTTAACAAGAGCTTTTAATTGTTAAATCCAATTGCTTACAAGTGTATACATTTTTCAGCCAGCAATGTAATAGTAATGATAATAATATAACTGCTGGGCAATAGGTGTCGAACGTCTGTTAGACTTTTGGCGAATGATTTAAAATGTGTGTTAACTATAATTAATGCTTGCATTACGAGTATATAAAAAACTGGAACACCTACTGAACTGAAAATTGAAAGATATTTTAATACGATCTTTCCTCTCAGTTTATCATTTCATAATAGTCCCGCAATTCATCCCCTTCCCTTCCTCACCTCGCCCGAAAGTGAAATAGATGTCTGTATCTTTAATACAGCCTTTCTGCAATTTTAATTTCGCTGTTGGCAAACATTTTCAGAGTCAAGTGTTCAAGTGGTCTGTCCTCTTCATGTTCGAAGTGATAAGTTTACTGCGATATACTTCAAACCTATTAACAACAATTATTTATTCTATCTTTTTAATGCATATTTTACGTTTTCTATCCAAAAAAGTTTTAGTACGATTTTATCCTTAAAATGATTAATTACAAAAGAGTGAAAACTGATTACAAACACATAATGTTGCAAGCGATAGAAGTGTACATTAGTGCGATAACAAAATCGCATCGTTTTTCCTAATAAATTGATGAGGATGTCTCATATTTGACATGAAAAGTAAACATTGGTCTTTTTACCATCACAGCGGCAAAATGGATTCTGTAAACTGGCATTATAATAGTCGAGAAACCATCTTTGTAAAACCAGTTCAGACTGAGCTGCCTAAATTGCTAACGAATATACTATGTCAGTCAGTCCTTGGTTCTACATATCTCAGAAAAAAATACCTTTAGGTATCCAGTATGAAAAAGACCCTTAAAATGAGAAACTCCAGATAGAAATAAGTTGTCGAATCGTTTTACCTTAAAAAGTCAACCACTGCTCCAGGTGTATTGCCATTGAAAAAAAGTATTCAAGATACTAGTAGTGTTGGAAATAGCGAAAAAAAAATAATTGAAATTTCTCGATAAAAATTAACTATTTCAAGTTTCCGCTATTTTTAACATGAGGGCTAGGTATGGTCATATTTATACAGTTGCATATAGATTTTAAGACATGACACATAAACGATAAGCTCTCCATATCCTAAACAATATTTGGTGATCAAAAAATAATACCAAAATAGAGTTGAGACCCTGACCTCTAATAAGCACTATTTCTGCTTATAATAAACTAATTTGAATACTTATGAATATTAATGAGAAGGTTACATAATGACAAAATTGTATTTAAAAATAACATTTTCTAAGCTTGTAACCGACTTTTATGTATTATGTGTTTATTGTCCTTCAGTAATTTTGTTAATTTGTAACTTTCTCATTTATATTCATTTGTATGCAAATTAGTTTATCACATAAAATCATGTTAATACAGTCCGTCACACAAAGCGGGATCCTGCGATAACTTAAAAGTATAATATTCTTTTTTTTTTAATTTAGTGCATTTGATGGCAATATGGAGAATATGCACGTCATTTTATTTTATTGCTATGACAATAAATGGGGTAGTGTTAGTGAGAAATAGTCCAAAAATGATTCAAAAGCATTCTTTTGTGACTTGAAAATTTTTTTTTTTTTAAAAGCTTCATTTAAAACAAATTGGAGCATATGCATGATATTTATTTTCTCCGTTTGCCGTCGGTTCGTCCACCTGTCTGTTTCATGAAACATAGAACCTAAAAAGAAGACAGTATATAGAATAAACAGATAATTTTGTTTCGTCCCTTTGTCAGTCCTTTCATCTATCTGTCTGTCCATCCGTCAATCAATACAGACAGATCTTGAGTTAACTTCAAAAGTACAAGACATTCCTTTGTGAAATTGGCTTATAGCGTATGGGTTATTTGGAGAATATACATGTCTTTTAATGGAGTTTCAACATATAAAATGTGTTTCTATGGCAACAAAAAGTATAAACGCCGCCCCTGTCCTATCTGCCTACCCAATCCTACCTACCCATTTACGTACAAACGTACACACGTACATACGTTCGTACCTACCTGCATACCTACCTACCTACACAGAACATACAAAGATACATGTATATACATTCTTTAGTACGTATGTTAGTTCCTACCTACCGACATACCTGCCTACCTACACTGTTGTACGTTTTCTTTTGGGGAGACTTAGTTCTTGGAAATTGCCTGTTCCTGCACGATTTTTTCGTTGGTATTTTCCCATTCAAGTCTGGGTCGTTAATACTATCACTGACACATTTTAAAATAATTTTATCTTAACAAAATACATGGTATCCTCCAAATTATTATGCATGTATAAGGCTGTATCAGCAACATTTTTCAATTCTCGTGACAAAGTTCTAGTTAAACCTAGTTAAAAGCAGACTGCATTTGGTAAGTTTCAATAACTTAATATTGGATGCTACTGGCTTTACTCCATAATTTTATGTATTACTCTTCTTATATCAACTTCAGAATTATTATCTTTGGGAAGAAATATAACCACTGTGGAATCAAAAGATGCATAACTGTCTGTTTGAAAATCATCGTAATGTACGCAGTCTAAATATGAACTCATAAATATATTTGGTTCCATACGAGACACGCAGCTTTACAATATCCTCCACTGACATTAGTTTCAATCGTATGACGTGTGCAAAAGAAACAGTTACATCACATATTAAAAAGTCGTATTAAAAGCAAAATTTATATATGAAGCTACACGTAAGAGAAACGAGACAAATTGATAAGTATTAACTTGCCACAAAATTGGAAGTTGAATATTCTGAAAGAAATATTTATGACTTGCAAGATTTGTATGTTGTATATATATGTACTATCTGAAATTACTATTCGTACCAGGTATCATGACTTTCTGAGTAACATTCCATCACGTAGCTATAGAACCGCCACATTGTGTGTATGGCGATGAACATTATTCATGTTTATGCCAATAAAATCTTTGACTTTGACTTGTCATGAAAAATGTAACGAAGCCATTACATCTACAAATTCATGTAAACACTGAAAATATTACAAACTTCTCAGAAAATTGGTTTGGAAGTTTCCCAGACACAGTGCGTAAATTTGCAAATACAGTGATTCGAAGCTATATAAGTAAACTGGTATATGACAATTTCAAATGTAAACAAAACCTTACTAGATGACAAAGATGTAATAATTATCAGAACTCGTTCTATTTCATTCAAAGAGTATGAGATATGAAGAGGCTTCATGTATTGAAGTAACGAGTACTTGTAGGTGAGGATACCGGCATATAAGATAAACTTTTAAAATTCATGCTTGGGCTAATAAATTGTTTACTTTATTCTGTGTGTTCAGTCCCATATTGTCTTTTTATCCTACCTTCATGCAAAATAAAGGCAAAAATCAAGGGGTCAGATAAATTTTGCTTTATCTGGTCAGTGACTAAATAAAGCTTGGCGGACTACTTTTTGGATTTTTTTTTTGAAACGACGCCATCTTGTTTTTGAGAATAACTGCTAAAAGACATATTTATGCAATTATTTTCATAAACGCGCTTTTATTAGGTATGTGAGACCATCACAAATGTATAGTGTATGCATACCGTACTTGCAATTACTACAAAAAGTTTTTATAACGGAAACGCTCGGAGAAACAGAAAGTGACTCATGTATAGCGTTTGTTCAGAATTTTAGCTTTCTTCTCGTCGATCTAGGAATATCTGTAATGGAGTGTTATTGAATAAAATCATCGAGGAAACGGTTTGTCTATTCGTTTTGTCAAGCGGCGATATGGCGTGTATATAAGTCTCGTCAATCGTTTGCTTGGTGAGGATGGGCAATCCAACATTCAACTGAACTTCGGACAAAACTTCACTTGGCAGCAAATTAAAATTATTCTTTAATGTTCAGCAGAACAGAGAAGTCAGACACAAAGCAGAACAAGGTTAGCCTTTGTTTTTCGGCTCTAATTTTATAATATTTTCATTTTAAAGACCTGTTTGTGTAATGGTGGGGCGTATTAATTTCTGTGCAAGACAGACTCAGATCTAGTTGGTGGTAAATTTTGAATTTTAATTAAAGAATGATTTTAGATCAGAAGGTAGGATAAATAGAACATTAGGTTACTGTCTTATAAATTTAAATTTATTAAGTTCGTCTACGAAAAAATAAAAGTCTCGGCAGAGCCTCGACTTTTATATTTTCTCCGACTCACTTAATAAATTTAAATTTATAAGACAGTAACCTAATATTCTCTATATATATGCAGATCTAACAATTACATTTTCTTACATACGAGTATATCAAAGTGGTTCAGTTATTTTATTTAAATCATCTTTGCAATAATCTATTCACAAAATGTTTGGATATCTCGGTGAATTCAACCTTTGGTCTCAGTCACCAACAATCCTTTGGACTACTGCAGGCGTTATTACATATATCCCTATTATCGCAAACAAGAGGCAAAATAAAGACTATAAACTAGGATATTAATTTAAATCTATCACAATTATTTGAAAGCATAGCTAGCACCAAAGGTAAATAATGGCAAACACGGTTTGATTGCGTTTATTTATGCGGGGTAATGAAATGTGCAACATCTCCAATGCAAAATATATTTACATGAATATTTTCTGATCACCAAGATGGTAAAAGACAAGATCCATATTGTGTTACATTCTGTCTACTAACGACTGTAATTGCTTTGGATATCTTATTAAATTGCAAATCGGGATCCATTATTCATGTTTTATGCACTTAAATCAAATAAGGAGGCAACGACTAAGAATGCACGAGACAGTTTTCCCTGAAACGTATAAATGTCAATACAATTCGTGATCTTGTCCTTGGAATACTACAGCTATAGAAATAATACTTTAAGCTATGAAGACGTTTGACAGAATCATTTTTTTCACATTTCTATCGCTAAATGTCGATTATGACACACATTAACATGACAGCAGTCTGGAAACTATGTTTTGTAGAAAGCTGGGATAGGCTCCTAGATCTGACAAGTTTCCCTATATTTTTGTGAACTTTTATAACTATGAAAAGCAGAAGCTGCAAAAACTGCCAACTGACATCTATTGAAGCCATGGAGGAACACTTGATTTCCGTACTTCCAACTTTTGACTTGTAACTTTTGCACTTCTCTCTTCCAACCTCTAGACTTCTTCCTTCCTATTTCGAAATCCTGCTCTTCTGACTTCTAACTTCCGCACTTCTGACTTACAACTTCATGACTTTCGACTTGTGATTTCGTACTTCCACACTTCTTTCCTTCGACTTCCGCACTTCTGATTTCTAACTTCCTTGGTATAGAAGTAGGAAGAGGGAAAGTTGGAAGTCAGAAGATTTGAGATTGGATCTCGGAAGTAAGGAAGTTGGAAGTGAAAAAGTAAGGACGTCTAAAGTCAGAAGTTTGAAGTCAGAAATAAGGAGTTTGAACGTTATAATTTTGAAGTCAGAAATCAGGAATTTAGAACTTAGAAGTTGGAAGTTGGAAGTATAAAGAGTGGAAATTGGACGTTACAGGTCAGAAGTAGTGAAGAGTAGGAATTAAGAAGTGTGGAAGTTGGAAATCAGAAGTCAGAAATCAATAAGTTAAAAGAAAGAAGTGTTGAAACTGTAAGTAAGAAATGAGAAGTTCGCAAGTTATAAGTTAGAAGAGAAGAAATTGGAAGTCAGCAGCCGGAAGCGAGATAGTTAAAACTTAGAAGTGAGGCAGTTGGAAGTAAGAAGTTGTAAAGGTAGAAGTCGGAAGTCAGTAAGTTAGAAGCCAAAAGTGCGAAAGTAAGAAGTTGGAAGAAAGAAGTCGAGAACTTGCAAGTGAAAAAGCAGAAGTCAGAAGTTAAACGTATCAAGTACGGAAGTCAAATGTCCCTCCAGGCATAAAATCGACATGATAAAATTCTTTGAGGTAACGACATGATACAGACATTTTCAATTCGAAGCTGCCTGCGGATGAGAAAAAATTCAATTTTTATTATATACCTATATAAATTCTGTCAAAAATATGGCTTGTATTTCACAAGAAAATGTGAATAGCCAGAAAATAATCCGTATTGTACCTTTTGTATTGTATGTTGCCGGACTATATTCATTAATATGCTTGACCTTACACAGTTCTATAAATAGCGCACAGAATAAGTTCAATAAGTCGATAAACATTGAAGATTTCGTTCAATAACAAAACAACAAACAAAAAGATGGAGGGCCATTATTATAACAGTAACTGGATCTGGGATTTTCTATTAGGCTGTTTAGGCTTGCGCGCCTCGTGAGATCCGATCTGCCAAAAATCCACTCGAGCCGAATACAGCATCCCAGATCGAGCTATTATTATACTTTTATCTCAGTTTCTCATAAAGTGATACGAGCAACAACAAAATGTGAGTAACGTTTTCGTTCAGTGTTTTAATCTACCACAATGTGTGTAGCCAAATGTAGTGCTAATGATTTTCTCAAATGATCAATTATGAAAATTAACCTAACACGAAAGACGCGAAAAGTCTCAAGAGATAAATAACTGATCCAGGATAATTTTGTGCTTTTTCAGGCTGTCTTTTCTGTGTCCGCCGGGATATTATCAAAGTTTGACACCGTTATTGAAAAGATAGACAGCACATATATTCATGAACACTAGTAACATATTTTAGTAACGACTGAAAGTTTTATTCAGGAGAGTTGTGGCTTTTCCTATTGGACCTTTGTCCTTGTTGTTTTGAGTTTATTTGGGTAAAATTATCGCAGCATCACCTGATCGTTTGGAAAAACCCGTGAACAGAAAGTAATAGAATTTAAACAATCTTAATTACAAATCCTAGTAAAGGGTTTGCCTTGCTATTACTCATCAACTCTTGATTGATCTCCAGCTTATATATTGATTAAAAAGGCGCCTTTTTTAAGTAAAGTATGAATTTAACATTATGCCCATTTGTTTGGAGGATACATCTTTGTCGAATATATAATATTACATTTCAAGGTTACTAATGCATTAGGATAATGCGGCAGTTAGACATATAGATATAAACATGTTAATTATTTATAACTGAAACGGATGATACCAACTATCTTCCTACAATTATCAGCTGTCAGTAAAAGAAATGTTAACATTTTTTGATAAGTAATCTGTCCACGCATTCTAAATAATAAACGTGTTTATATCTGGCTCTTTAACTAACACAGTTTCTTCAATGATTAGTACTCCTTTTTATTTACATTGTTTTGTTTAATTCCTGTTGGTTAACAGCAAATTTTACATCTGTAAAATACCTGCAAACTACAGCTATAAAAGACCTGTAAGTGGAAATGACTAGAAATACACTTGCAATTTACAAGTGTTAAGTGTTCAGTCTGAAGATTAAGATTTTTTCGAAGGGAAACATGAGTATTGGTACCCATCTTTAAATGCATTTTGTAGGGATATAACAGAAATTCAGCTTTGGAATTTTAACTGTAAAGGAGTAAGTGTATTTTTTTCAACATCTAATGTAAACATATATTAATAATTCAAAAATATTAGAAAATGATTAGTTGAAATGAAATATTTACAGGATTGTGAAATGTTTTCATGACATAAAGATTTTTATAAACAAGATCTGACGCATAGTATCTACTTTATAACTCTTGAATTTTGCAACTGCAATACTGTAATCATATTTCATATTGTATTTACTGCTGAAGTCACTGCTACCCTTTCTAGAAAAGAATCATCCTAAAACTTTATGTACCTCTGCATTCGTCACCTTAAATAACTTTTTAAACACTTGTATTATTTGTACAGCTGTAATTTTCAGCTAATTTACAACTCTAATGTTTTTCATTTGTTTGCAGCCGTAAGCTTTTTTTACTAACCTAACTTATTTGCATAATTCGAACTGTTTTACAGCCGATAAATATATACAGTTGTAAAATCAATTTTGTTATGTCAAATCTACAGGCGCAAATAACATAAGATTTCAACAAAATCACAGGTATTTCACAGCTGCAAATTTCAAAGAGGTATAATGTTCCCAACAGTTATGCATCCTATCGAAAACTTGGTCATAAAAGGATTTGCAGTCGGTTTAATACAAAGTTGCATATATCATTAGTAATTGTAGTAGATATTATTATACCTCTTAAGAAATTCACTATAAAAATCTTTACCACTGTGTTTGGATATTTCAGAGGTCACATAGGGGAAATCATAATAGCACACCCATGAAATTACCCATTAGTCTAAAAGTAGAAAAGAGTTTACCATGAATGGCACATGAACACGCCTGACTTTTGTCTACAACTTGCTTTTTTTCGCACACTGAACAAGATTCACAGTAACATTAGCATTTTATATTTTCATCTATATTTTCGATAAAATAAAATAAATATCAAAATACACTTGTTTTGAGAATGACAGACGACACTGTACAGATAATGCAAACCGAGAGGAGTCGTTTGCGTTATATTTCCGGCTAACATTGTATTAACTTCATAATAGCACCCTCAAGTGCAATTTTATAAATATAATATATAATAATGCAATGTGAATAATATTTTCCGTAACTGCTATAAAATATTACAATTCACAAAGAAACGGAAAAGTTTCGTGCAATTGTGAAACCAAATATTTACATTTATAACCATTCTCTGAACAGACGGAGCCCGACCACTTAGCTCAACAGAAAGAGCGCATACCTACGGTTGAATCTGTCTAACACCATTCCTCCTCCACCTTTGATTCATGCGGGACAATTTTCAGTTACATGCGGAAGACAGGTAAGTTATGGTACAGAATCCAGGATCACTGGTTAGGTGAACTGCACTAAAATACTGTTTGAAAATGGCGCTAATAAAAAAAAATACAAAGGTTAGTGGGTTTTGTATGATAAATAATAATCAGTTTTGCTAATAACAAAGAAAAATATACATGTAAACATATCTGAATAGGCTGCTCAATGTCGTCTGCAAATAAGATTTTCTTATATCGTTTATTTGAAATATTTATGTTATAAAAATAATCTCACAAAATCTCGTGAAAAATGGTCATCAATCAGATTTTGTCTGTCAGAGAAAAATTGTGCTGCCACTAAACTGTAAAAATAGAGAAACGATTTGATTAAGCCCTTCCAGACTAATCAGAAAACACGATTCAAGATAATTATTCCCTTCAAATTACAGAAATAATACAGTAAAAAAGAGTCTCAAGAGCGAGTTTGTCTCGTTTCCGATCGGGAATATGAAAACATGTTAACTGTTAAAGATAAGAATCATTATCTATGGCTACTTCAATGCTTAAAAAGTACAGATAAAATATGCATTAGTGATTACTTCAATGTGGCTTGATGGGACACATTCACAAACGAACAGGCAAGTTACATATTCAACTGAACCATATTACATTGACACTTGTCTGTTTTCAAATACCTTTTACAATATCCATCATCAGTGGTAATTTCTGCGTTCCTTGAAAGAAATTATGAGGAACGTCAATTTAGACGTATATATTTAGCTTTTGTTTTATTATGTTTGATGGGTGGACTTCAAAACCACAACAACAAAAACACACATTTCTTAAATATAAAAAAAAAACTGGAAGTAGTTTTAGAAAACATCAAGTCTCATAACTCATTGGTAACATTTTTATTATCAGTATACTGGCGGCCATTTTTATCTCTAAATGGTAGATAAAATAACAAAATAACGTTGTGTTAAATGCATGGTTTACAATACTCAAAAGCACATTATATGTTACATAGGTTCAGATTCTTATTTATTGATATGCATAGGTCTAACCGATAATGACGAAGATTACGTTTGAGCTAACTTAGATGTAAAGCGGCTATTGTCCTCAGACACCATCTCCTGACATGCGCACTTAGCATCTGCAACTGCGCCAAGAAAATCAGAAATAATAAAAAGAGATTAATATGCGGCTGCCGTGGGCCTTCTTGTCATTATGGCGCAGCTAAGGCAATAACAATTCGATGGGGTTAGTCCGAGGACCAGTATGAAACTAGGTGTATCACTGTGGCCAAAAGGCACACCTCAGCTGTTTATTGTCATTTTTATTCTATTCACTGCCATATAGCATTGACGTCAGAACGCACTGACGTTCCACCATAGACCGAAAATATGCAATGACATTTTATTAGCATATATGCCAATATCATTGCAGCCAGTGAAGAACTATTTTTTGGTAATTTTAAGGTTAATAACTATGGACTATTCATAGTAAGGTATGCAATATGTCTCCTTTGTCGAGTTTTATTTTCTCAGAAACAACTGATGGGTCATCTGTCCACTTTCTTTTGGAAAGATGGTGACAAACATAATAAAAAAATAAGAAAATATAATGACTCCACTCGTTTCTTAAACAGGTCTTAAATAACCATTAATTCATTTTGAAAACAATTTTGTCAATCATATAACCTTTCATTCTCACAACTCTACTATGGTTAGATAACGGTTATAATCGTGCTAAACTTGATTCTACGTTGCATTTATTGACAAGTAGTCAACATTTTTTCTCGAAACAAACAGTGTCTTATTTATAAATAGTTGATGTAGTGTATGAAACTTTATTTTATGCTTACTGGTGAAATACTGAAAAATATCAGTGAGATATTTCTCTATATCACTCACAGTGCCGAACTTCTTTTTTTTCAGATAAAATTATCTCCCTTGAAATATATTCTTTAATTAACTCCCCTTGTTGCCTTTATACTTGCTGGTGTCCTATTATAATTCTAACATTCAAGCCATACAGGAGACATGTACAGCTAGACAATCCTATATAGGACAAGCTAGCTATAATAAAATTTGCAAAAGAAATAATAATGCTCTAGAAATGTTACCTTAAAAGTTGGTTGCTTGCCTTGCCATAGCTATATATCATATATCTATATGATAGATACGTTTTTCCTCCACTTTTCATCGGTTCCTCACTATCGTATAGTAGATTTTACTGGCGACAGCACATTTAGTTGGTTGTTGTCTTAGTTTATTACCACAAGACATCAACTCAACCTTACGTAATATGCCAGCATTTTCGTCGAAATTCTTCCCCACCCAGCCAGTTGCGTTCCAAATTCCATCCTATTGTGAGGCTATTCGTTATGCTATACAGCTCCTAGACCAATATTTCCATTAAATCCATGATGATATTTAATTCTGCAGCTTGATTTTCCAAGGACTTTCGGATATTCCCCAGTTGTTTACGTTTTCCGGGTTGTTTTTTAATCTGACCTTCGCAGCGTTTGTAAACAAAGCAAGCTTCCGGTTATTTAACGAACTGACGGCATTGACCGAAAAGTTTTAAAATATGCATACGTAATTACTGTCTGTTGGCCGCGGATTGTGCATTTTTTTAACAAAATATTTTAAATGCAGTTTTTGTTTTTAAAAACAAAATGGCGTCGTGTTGATTTCACGGACCTAATCACCAATATTCGATATCAATGTGCCTGAGTGTCCATGGTAATTTAGCGGATGTATCATATGTAACACGGTAGCCTAAACAAATCCTAATATCATCATGAAGTATTGGTCTTATTTGAACATGTAAGCATGTAATAAACAGAAAATTCGTTGATCTGCACCAATTAGCATAAAATAAAAAGAAAATTTGATTGTTTGCAGTGTGATATCGAAATATATCTTCACCGATAAGGGAGACAATTCTGATATTTTCACTCAGGCTCCGCCTTCGTGAAAATATTCAATTGTCTCCCTTATCGGTGAAGATATATTTCGATATCACACTGCAAACAAACAAATATCCTCTATGTATCAATGTGATAACGGTAAGTCTGTACGTTGGATATCAAATCGTCCGTTCTTGCTTTAGTGTCTTTATTACCCTCCTTGTCTCGACAAGAGAATTCCTTCATATGATTGAAATTTTCCGTCAGTTTAATTTCGAAAACACATAAAGCAATAAAGAAATTCTTTTGAAAACTAAATGTCATAATTTTAGGATCTGCCTGGATATAACATGAAGGATGGGCTTTTGAAAGACATCTGCTAGACACGACATTTGCCGAGACGTTGTCCTTTTATCTTATTATGGATGTCCGTCATCCTTGAACGTATGATGCAATAAATGTCAAATTATATTTAAATCAAACGGAACCAAGATAATGACATGCTCCGACTCGTCACGATTATGGATTTTCATCGTCCTTGAACGTATGATGCAATAAATGTCAAATGCTTCCTCTAAGGCAGTAACGAGAACCAAGATAAAGACATGCTCCGACTTGCCACGTCAGAAATTTACAATCAATAAAATAATACTTTTTTTAAAGAGTTACAGTTATCACTTTTGAATTTCTGCTAGGGATTAACTCTATTCTGCTGAACTCTGATGACATAGAAAGTTCAGCCGCATCTTGGCCCCAATTCTATGGGGTTTTTTTCTTATCATAATAATGATAGTAGCAAAAGTATAATTATAGAAAGACGTAAAAAAGATCTTAAAGAGTTTTTGGTGTAATTATGTGCAATTTAACCATTAATTGTCAGTCAAATATTTCATTTAGCCTCCACTTTGTCAAGAAGGCTTTAAATGTCATTAAATCAGCAGATGGTTCAGAATATTAACTGATTAGTATCGACACTTTTAAATATTATCCGAAATGTTGAAATAATTAAATAAGGGAAATAAGGATATAAATATATAAGATTGTAATGGAAACATTGTGCTTATAATAATCCAGTAATAAAACAAATCTATATACATTTTATGATAAGACATTGGATAACTACATGTCTATGTTCCTATTTTACTTGTATAACATGCTTCATTTTATAAGTCATAACATTTTAAAGTTATGTTTTGTCATACATGTTTTTCATGCATACATGTTTATTGAGACAGGTATGAGTAGAATTTTTGCGGGGCTAAGAGCTGCACAAGTCATGAACAGATGTTTAAAATTTACATTCATTTTGTAGCAACCGGTATCAATAATTTGCAAAATATTTTGTAGATACAATAATAACATTGCTTCAATAAGTTAAATCTGAAAGCCAATATATTGAAGGAAAGTAAATAAACGCGACAGACGGGAATGTTTGATCAAATATATGGCTAGAACCTATGTATAATTGATCATTATAAAATTTCTATGATACATTTTACAGTATTTGTCTGACTCCAAATTAAAAACTCGAGAAAACAAAGCCGTCCCGCTGATAGCTTCAGGGGACGAGCTTGACCTTCAAGCAAAAGCGGAACGTATGCACGATGCAGTTAGAAATCTGCCAGTATACCTTTAAACTCAACCTGCTTTATGCATTGTTTGTCATAGTGATCTTTTTTACAAGAAAGGACGCTTCCACAGGATGGTTCAGAATATTAACTGATTCGTTTCATGTACTATATTTGCTTGCGACACTTGAAGCAGCTTAATTAAGGAAGCACTGTCCTATTGTTTAAATCTCAGGTGGTTGTCTAGTTGTGGTATGAAGAATTAACTAAAGTCCCTGTCCAGGATTATAAGCTTTTTACGGAGAAATTTTCTTTTTATGCGATTAATTAAATGTCGTAGCATCTGTCCAAGCGTTAATTTAGAGGAAAGAATTGCTTTTGTAACCATTATTCTTCGTTTTTATGTTGTATTTATTTCTCATTGAAATATTATAAGATCAGATCTTTTGGGAAACATTAACCATAAATGAGGTAGAACGTTAGCTCACATGTCAGGACCAAAACGTTAATGCCATTTTTAAAAAAAATACCATTAGACATGATGTCCCGCGTAAACATTCATTATTACAAGACAGCACTGCGTTAAAGAGTATCTCTCCTAAGTTAATGACTCACTTAGCTTTGAAGTCTTATCGTCCGGTGTCTTTATTATTCAAACAACTGTTACAGACATCCGCTATAACAAGACAATATGTCACGTGCAAGACTCAGACAGTTATTTACCTTTGATCAAAGTTTATCATGATCAGGGTTTTTCTCGACTTTATTCCTGTCGATATTTTGCATGTATTGACTTAAGTCTACATCACTTTACATTGTTCATTGTAAGACCTAGACTGCTACGTCAAATATCGAGGTCACACTCAACGAAAAACAATTGTACGTAATTAATCTTATTCAATTAAATATGAGTAACTAGTATAAACGTTTTATAAAATATATAAGTACATTGTTTTTAACAAGTTAAATACATATAAATATATAGTCGTTTATAAGAAAGTGTCATATTAAAATAAAGAACACAAAATACCTTGTACTATTCAACTTAACTTGGTGTTAAGGACAAAAGTTTATAAGCAACAGTTCGATGCTGTAGATGAAAGGCCAACCCTCTGCTTAGTGGCTGAAGGAGACTGCGTTGAACATAAAAGTACAATGTAGCCTGCTCCTTTGTTAAACCGGAAGTCATGACGTTACGTCTTGGAACCGGATAATGCAGGATGAATCCTGGACAAGACATACGAAAAGAAACTCATCCTACACATATATATCATCCCGTCTGTACATTTATATATACATAAATACGGCAAAAATACTTTCTTTCTAAAAAGGATGATAACAAACAAATTGACACATGAAATATTCTTGTTTAATAGAGTTCCGATAAAGTCGCGTGGGGTTGTTGCACTTTCATTATACCTTGTGAACAGACTCAGTCTAACCGAGTCTGCACTTTCAATATACCTTATGAACAGACTCAGTCAAACCGAGTCTGCACTTTCATTATACCTTGTGAACGGACTCAGTCTAACCGAGTCTGCACTTTCATTATACCTTATGAACGGACTCAGTCAAACCGAGTCTGCACTTTCATTATACCTTATGAACAGACTCAGTCAAACCGAGTCTGCACTTTCATTATATCTTATGAACAGACTCATTCAAACCGAGTCTGCTGTTTCTTTTTCTTGGTTTCGTTCTATTTCTCCAAAGTATCTTCTTAAAGCGTTTGCGTACACTGCTCTTAATCGTTCAAGCAGTAGAAGTTAACATTATTTCCCTTTCTAGTATTAAAGCGTCTATGTCTTGGTCTCTTGTTCAAAACTGGTAACGGTAATGATTTCAGTTGAGTGCTCGAAAGGATGGTAGGTTGCTAATCTCGTAACTTAAGTACTCACAAGTATGCCAACAAACTCAGATTTTCGAAAATGTCTCCTGCAAATGAATATTTTCATCGTATTTCTAGTTATAAGTTGCATCTCTAAAGACATTTATTCTTCGAAAAAATCGATTTAGCATCCCTTGCCGAGACAACCTTTTAGAAGGAGTGACAAACATAGACAGCAGTAATGTAAAGTTTTCACAAATCGGTTATTGTGTTAGGTTTTATAGTCTGGATGTGACATGAAAACTACATAAAGCTGGAAATGTAATGAAAATATTATACTTAGAAATTTTCGTGAAAATTCAATCAATCCCACTTAAAATGACAAACTATACTGTTTTTTTATCTTTGAATGTCTATTCTAGTCCAGGTCCAAACATGTTGATTTCACAGCAACAATATTGTCATGAACGTAAATATACATGCTTTTGTTTCAAGGTAAAAATCAGTTCTTTCCCTTGACGTAATTACAATATGCTTAAACAATACCATTGTTTTAAACAATTGCATGTTTTATTCCCTGAAAAAGTATACCAGTTATTTTAGCTTTTCTCCAAGATGTGCAAACAAAAACCTAATTTAATGAATTTTAATGTAAATTTACAGTTAGTTTAGGCTATCCTTTCTCGGTGATACTTTCAATTTCTAGTGTTATGTTCTGAACTAAATCTATTTTCTTTGTTTTATACGTAGATGTAAATTTTTTGATAGGGCTAGCATTACCATGCATAATGCAAATATGGAGATGCTGTATACTGCTTAAACCTTTTAAAAGTTATGTATTGAGTGCAAAAGCTTTTAGTGCGAAATTTTCAGATCGAAAAACTCGTTCTAAGAAGCCATCCAACCTTTCGAGAAGTTTTTTAAGATAAGAAGTTGTCTGCATAAACCACTGTTACTCTAAAATATTTATTGATGCCATCCTGTACGATATCTTGTAAATTTTATCTACATAATACATCAGAACAAATTAGTGTTACTCAACCATGTATGCTCATATCTTAGTTTAATCCTGCACATTTTTTATATAGAATGACTGGAAATACAAACAAGGACTAATGTAACGATATTAAGATAAAAGCTTGAAACTGCATATGGGTATAGTTACGGATAAAAGAATGGTTTGTATGATTAAACTAACGTTAAACAACTACCGTTAAACAAGGCAATCTGGAAGACAGCTATATCCCCCGCCGATGTAAAGAAAAGTGAAAGGGTTGATGGTTTTGGGTGGAAGCATTGACGTTGTTAAGTATATTTTATAGTCCATGTATGTCGACTTCAGCACCTTAACCTTGAGCCTGCGTGACTGACTCGTGGGTTTTGCAAACCATCTTTGTAAGGTGAACACTTGACCAAAGTTTCAAGAAAATCCTTCAAGTGGTTAAGCAGAAAAGGAAGGGACAAAAAAATGGAGACTCATACGTTTGAGTTGTGACCTTGACCTTGATCTGGCATGGGTGAATATTGAGTTATGCATATCGTCTTGATAAGGGAAGGGAAATATTACAGCCAAGTCATATTGAAATCCTTCAATGGGTTTAGGAGATACAGAGCGGACACAAAATGGAAAGCTCAAACCTTTGACCTTGAGTTGTGCCCTTGACCTTTAGTCGACATGATTGACTTATGCGTTCCGTTCTGCATATTGTCTTGATCATGTTGATGAAGTGATCATTTGAGCAAAGTTTAAGTTATTTGGAACGGACACAATTGTTACGGACAAGTGGACAGAAGGAAGGACGGACGGAGATCCACTCCTATAAGTCACTCGTGGCGGGGGAATAAAAAGTCTTCAGAGACTTCAAACACTTATTCCAAAGTGTTCTAAAATGAACAAGCACTATACATATTGTTTATGACGTAAGTTACATTCAAAAACTGAGTTCAGCTACGTTTTTGACATTCTTTGTTGAGATTGATTCCGTGGACTTCAATCACATATATACGTCTTGGACTCCCATAATCAGTAATTGACTTCCAGATATTTCTACATTTTTACATGAAAACTAGATGTCTCTGTAGGTAAAAGCCAACTCACTTTTTTTTGCTTAATCTTGTGCAAAACAGTAAAGGCAATATTACTTAAATAATAAGGGAATGGAGCTAATTTCCAGAATAATGAAAAATATAGTCCCATAATTCTGTCTGACAGGTATATTAAATGTGGTGCTCATCCACCATACAGCGTGTCAGTTTTCCCTAGTTACTTAGATACTTCCAGTCTTGAGGACAAATAAGGATTGTTTCTATGTTAAAAGAAGGACAAAAGCGCAGCTTGAAAAGCAACATGCAAAGAATGTAGCCACCCATACAACAATCCTCTTGCAAATTGGGAGATATATAAATGTATAAGCAAGTAATCCAATTTAACACATGTATATACAAATAAAAATGAATCTAAAAATACAAAGCAATGAAAACTGAAGTAAACAATACGGATACAAGTATACAATAATTGCCATGAAACGGACAGTCGACATTACTATAAAGGGTAGTTTAAATTAGTTCACTGATCCCAAATCTCACTCTTTAACATCTACCATCTTCCTATATCACAAGATAGCGTAAATAAAATGACTACCGCAACATTCATCCGTATCACAGGAATACTCTATAAAACAAATATAATTATGTTCATATAAAGAAATATAACCCCTGTAACTGTTAACGTATGTACTCGTTGACTTTGCGGAAGCCAAAGAACTAAGAGAAATACGGAACGACGAGCAGAAAAGTGGGCAATTATAAATTCAGTTCGTGCCTTTTTTTAGGATTAATGTGACACATGCTGCGGAGTCGTTCATCTGCCCACGACATCGCATAATCAGAACAGAAATCATAGCAATCAACTGGGTTCAACACTTAGCATGCATTGTTTCTCAACAGAATATGGTTTGTAATTAAAGTTGAAATCAGGAATAGGTACATTTTGTCGAAGAAGTGTATTAGATTATTTTTGAATTTAATGAATATTTATAATGACGGCAAAAATACAGCAATCAGAATAACAAAAGCTCTTCTGAAGAAGCTTTTTGATAAGAGATACTTACATGCTCTGGAACATCTTATAAGTTATGAAATATAAACATTAACGGTACGATGTTTCACTGAGTACAGTCTTACAGTACAGTTATAAAACTTCAAGGCTATAACTTGACACAAAATATTATTTATTTCCTACAAAATCGCGCTTACTGTAATGACCTACAAAAAGCTTTATTACAACTTTCTGCTTCTCAAAGACTTTCAGTTAAAAATGTCATTATTCATTATTTGCTGTCACTCGCTGATCTAGATGGTGTAGATTTAATTTTAGATCTAGACTAATGTATAGTTGCTGAGATCCGATATTTATGTATGACGAATGCTTCACACAGTTTATTTCATTGGGTTTAACGTCGCATCGACACAATTATAGGTCGTATGGCGACTTTCCAGCTTTGATGGTGGAGGAAGCCCCCATGTGCCCCTACGTGCATTATTTCATCACGAGCGGGCACCTGGGTAGAACCACCGACCTTCCGTAAGCCGGCTGGATGGCTTCCTCACATGAAGAATTCAACGCCCCGAGTGAGGCTCGAACCCACATCGATGAGGGGCAAGTGATTTCACACAGTTAATGCGATCGATCCGTGCTTCACTCAGTTAATGCGATCGGTTCACAAATAAAATAACTACTTTGTTAAATTCATTCTAAGAAACTCAAACAGTATCTGTGAATGATGTGTACAAGAATTTAACTTGAAATAGTTTTCGAAAACAATGTTAAAGGAAGACTTATAATTAAATCCATGTTTTGTCTCTGCATCCGCTGGTTGGATTGACATGTTTAGCCTGCAGCTCCAAAATGCCGGACTTAATTGACAAAATTGCTTAAAATGGTAATGAAAATCTAATAAAAACAAATGACACTTGGGTTTTCATACTACTCGTTTGTCACCTTCCTAAGCCGCTAAAACTGGTTTCGGTGTACACATGAAACGGACGTATTTTTTGTAAGCTGACAAAGATTCTTGTAGGAAATTATTCTTCATGAACTAGTACGGACATATAATTCAACTTTGGAAAAATAAGCAAATAACATATTATTGCGACAGAAGTGTGTTCAGACAAAATACATTTTATTTAAAGTAAGACAAGAAAAATCATCTAAATTACTGTATTGATTAATAAAATTAGAATGCAGTTATAACAGAAAGGACTAGCAAAGTATTAAGAAGTTCGTTATTAGATTACGGTCCGTTTTGCTTTAAATAAATGCTGTGTTATTTAAGGAGGACATAACTATAAGGTGTCTGGTCTAACTCAATATTGCTGGTACGTGTTAAGCAATCGTTTGTTAATCGTGAAAGTAAATAACATGTATTCTAGAAACCTTTAGCATTGATCTATAAATATCATTCTATAAAATGTCTTAGACACGGTTTGTACCACATATTTATTGGTGTAGTAAGAAACGTTTAATATTGGTTTAAGATTTATGTAGTTTGCATAAAACATTTTTGAACGATATCAAGTTGAGTTCACTCGAGATTCAGTACTTTTTACAATTTCCGTTGGTTTATTTCCGCAGGATATACGTCGCTTCTTTTTACTTGCAAAATGAGAAATATATATAAACTTTTTTCCAGCAAATGTAACCATAACATTTACATGTTTATCAAAAAAGTCAAAAGGGGGTCATTAAAACTCGGGAAAATGTTCACCGCAAGGCTGACATTTACGACCTCCGTGATTCCTCGTTGATGCGTTCTCATTAGTGCCGTCAGTTAGTTAAAAGCAAATACAGTTTTCGTGACATTTACAGATAGTGTAGGAGAGTCTATCTCAATGATTCAAGAATATTTTGGTAAACTATGTAGCCATTCATTTTCTCAGACGAGTTTCAAAATATTTTGAACGCTACATTTTGTATGTTTCTTAAAGAAATTAAATAATTAAGCTAGAACAAAATGAGTTTTAAAACAAGAGAAATCCTGAAAAGTACAATAATTAGGTAAGGAAGATATTAATTGAGCTCGACAACCGTCGAGAAATTCTATTTCAATTTTCATTGAAGATATTAAAAAAGAGCTACCCAGTCAATGAAGAGGAAATAAATTCTTTTAGTGTCAATATTAGATGTGCATGGATAATGTAAAAGAGCTTGATGTGATGCTGACATGTAGCCTTAGTATGTTTTACAAACATGTATTATTTAAGTTATATCTAGATTCTCTGTCATTCACGAAATAAATTGTGAGGTACGAAGCGCATAAAATACTTTAGGTAACAGATTCATAGGAAGCTCCAGCAAACTTGGACTGTGCTGCTTTGATATTAGTCTTCTTGCCTGTTTCGTCAGGCCCTTTGTTGAATTTGTCTTATTGCTGTTTCCTGCATAAGCTTTAAGGACATGCGTATATGGTTTGTTACCTTAGTTTTTATATTACATGTATATTAACAAATCATACGTTATCATTTTATGTGTTAGGGATTCAACTGGTGGGGATTGCTTTTTATCCAGTCCTATAACATTGGGACATCGTGTAATAAACAGAAATGTTGGTGTTTAAACTCTTAAGTTGCGTTTTTGTCATTGACAGTTCTAAGGCACCCTACCGTGTTCTTTTATGTGTTTGTGATGTCTTCGTTAATTTTTCACTTTGTCTGTGTATTTTTGTGTAAATGTAATACATTTATACACACGCTTTAAAGCTTTCGATTTTAGGAGGTGGCTATGGAAAACCGCTATTGTTTTTGGATGATTATGTTTAGATCTTTACGTATATAAGATTATATTGTTGAAAGTCATTAAGTACATTTCTTCCAGACAATTAGCCGTTTCGCCGTACTTTTAATAAAATGCAACCACTTTTCTATGTTTGATAAAGTCTCACTATGCTCTCCTCATATTTTTAAACGGTCTGAAAGCAGGATAACTTCTACTCATAAACGGAGCTTGTGATGATAAGTTAGCGACTTTAACGGCAATTGAGACTATTCATCAAAATGGAATGCTGAATTATTAAATTATTTTTATGGTTTGTTACAAGGAGATTTCACCAATGATTAAATTGAAAAATGTCCTGTTTATAAATCTTTAAATTTGTAACATTATCTAAAATATTAATGAGAAAATATAAAAAATATGTAAATCAATTTTTTTGTTTTTTTCTTTTTTATGCTTTTGGGTTCAAATTTTAAATAGTTGTTATTTTACTTGGTATATAGAAAAACACAAAAATGTAAGAAGTATCCTGCTCGCCACGAGCTTATGACGTCAGTACTGTAACTACATAGCTAACACAGATATGTAAATATCAACAGTGTAATGAATCTAGATAGAAAAAAATATCTTAGAGGTGTAACAATAGGTCCAATTATTGGTGGATTGTTACTGCTAGTATCTTGTCCCCGGCAATATATGTATCGATAATGATCGCGTACGTCATACGTGAAGCATAACTATCCAATAACTATTGCCGACAGTTTCCTTAATTATTTATGTTTTCTATTTTCTAAAAGACGTATGTATTAATGTTTAAATAAAACATTGTTCTGTGTATTATACTGTCTGTTTTGTCTTTTAAATGTCGTCCAACAAAGCGGAACTAATTAGGTAAATTCCCTCAAAGTTATGTTCGAGTTTGTATTAAAATGTATTACAAAAAGAAAAGAAATGATCATTTGGATACAAATGGAATGACCACAAACTGTTGCAAAATACCACTACTTTGCACAAACAAAACTGTAAGTTTGTGTCCGTACGGCAAATGAAAAAATGACTGGAAAATGTATTACGGAACAAATAAATATTTAGCAGAACTTTCGAATAATAAAATCTGGAAAGTAGATCCCTCGGAAGCACCGAAAACAATGCAAACAGTGAAAATTGCAGACCCGGTTTGATTGAGTCTGTTCATGAGTAGTAATGGAAATGCAACACTGCCCACGCCCCCTAGCACCGGCTTAAGCAGTATTCAATCCTCAAATCTAAATGAGTTGAAATCAATGATCCCGAAGGACCAGAAAATAAAACATATAAATCATAACCTCACCAGAAACAAGAATATCATAGAAACATAACGACTAGATGGCACCAGTCTCTTATCAGATTTCTGAACAACATTACGACAATTACGAACTGCTTGTTGTTCATTATCTCTTTTATCAATTTGCCGTATTTCATTTTAAGCATTTCCTGTGTTTTATCATATGTTATTGCCAATGCAACATCACGCAAAATTTGTACAGAATGATAATTTTATAGATAACACAATATATTGAACAACTTGGATTTCAGTAGCGTCTTTCATATTTTTTTGTTGTTTTATTTTGATAAGCAAAATGTAGGAATTTGAAGTTCACTAACACTGTTCTCCTTGTCAATTTTGACAAGTCGCAATTTTGTGTCAACTCACCAGTATTTTTCCTCACGAAGCTTTTTATAAGTACAAACAAATATACCCTTTAGTTAGCATCCGCACGGCATTTCGCATGCGGATTCCAATCTACGTTAATATAATATTATCTTGAAAATGGTACATGAAAATTTTCAAAATAGTCGCATAAACTCTTGATTTTGCACATTTCTGAAAACAGAGTCCTAGTATAATTTCTGCTGCGGACAAATGCATAATATGCTATTACTTGGTTATTGTTTATAGATGACTACATTGAAAGACAATATCTGGAGCATTAACTCTTCAAATGTAATATATGTAGGCTATAAGTCAACGAGCGCAGTAAACATAGAGAATATATGTTGGCTATAATTTAACATAGAATATGTATATTTTTTACAAGTCATCGAGCGTACATAGATGCTGGCTATAATTCATCAGTCGGAGTAAACATAGATAATATACATGTATGCTAGCTACAATTCATCAAGCGTAATAAACATAGATAATACATGCTATGCTGGCTACAATTCATCAAGCGTAATAAACATAGATAATATATGCTGGCTACAATTCATCAAGCGTAATAAACATAGATAATATATGCTGGCTACAATTCATCAAGCGTAATAAACATAGATAATATATGCTGGCTACAATTCATCAAGCGTAATAAACATAGATAATATATGCTGGCTACAAATCAAACAGCGTAATCATATATGCATACAGGGAAAATAGAAATGAAAAAGTTCTTTTTCATGAAATCATTGTCACTTATTTATTTTATTTATTTATTTAGGTTTTACGGCGCACCAACACAGTATAGGTTCTATGGCGCCAAACAGGACTACAAATTTTGGTTTCACATCTCATTTACATCGAAATAAAAACATGAGGTATGGAATCAAAATTGGCATACCTGCTGGAATCACAGAGTTACAGCAAAACCAAGTGTGAAGACCCTATTAGTCGCCTCTTACGATCATGCAAGGATAAGGCAGTGGTTCCATTTCTTTTCATACACAGATCGTCCCAGAACCACATGGGGCAAATCATTGTCACAGTATACGAGTGGAATCCAAACATCTTCTGTCAAAAGCATTTAATTTTAGTAATATTCAAATTTCAATCTTACATTCGTTTTTGCTGAAAGCCTTGTAGGACGTTTCCTCTCCTAAAGAGACTCAGTCAACCAAGTGTGTTCTTATTTTGCTTAGATGCTTCCAAAGGATATTCGTACATCTTTATATATAATGACAGCCACATTTATCTAATTTTTACTTAAACATTATTGATCGTTAAAAGGAAGTGTTTTTTCCTCAGTAGAATTACGTAACATTTTGAATGCGTAATTATATATAAATGCCATTAAGCATTAAAATTATAGCAGGGAGATTTATAAAACTAGAAAAGTCCAATAAAGTACAAATAATTGGCTAACGAAAGAAATTTTATGTAGACAATATTCGAGATGTTCCACTCCTATTACCATTTAACTGGATAATAAAACTTTGTGCAAGCAACTTTATTTACCTATAAAACTGAGCTTAAATATCAGTTAGGTTCAGAAACGTTTACAAAACTAAATGTATATCAACCCCTGATTGTTCTTCCCATGGTGCACCGGCACTTATATGAAGATGAAACTAATCAGCTAAGTACACGAAATGAAAAATTGCGTATTTGGCACCATCAGGTAATATAGAATCATGTATATTATTTAATTGGCACCACAGATAGTTCCAAAGAAACTAGAATTTAAATGCGGCATTATCTTTCAACATAAAATAAACTTTATTTTTCAAAAATATATTTTATATCATTTTTATTTATTTCTTCATATTCAAAGTGGAATAAAATAAATATTATTGTAAAATGTAATATATATTACATTTTACTTTGAATATGAAGAAAGTAATATTCCGACAAATACAGAAGTGCCGTATGCAATCAGGCAAATTAAATTAATAATAGTGTACAAAGTTACTAGAATAAATAGCCAAAACAAAAGCGTTATTGCTCTACACAAACGACGATATACGCTTTAAGCCAGAAACTATTGTTGTTGATTGGCTGATTACCTAATATAAAAATAGCAAAAGTCTGAATGCACAAAATTACTTGATTGACCTTTTTCATGCGATATTATCCAATCAAAAGATGCCTTAGAATGTTTAAATTCTAATTTAATTTAATTCCCTGTCTAAAATTAACTTGTCATTCAACAACGTTTATACTGGCTGTCGACAGCTTGTGTAATTCCGGGCAAAAGCGGGCTTAATACGACTACTCTGAAAACAGAGAATATAAAAATGTGTCATGATGGCCAAGTTTTGTGGTAGTAAATGAATATCATATTTCGATTTATTTTAACGCGACGCTGACTTGTAGTATAAACATTTTATTATCAGTATTGTTAGTATTTATTCAATATCCAGACATAAGACATGTATTTCAAATACAACACAGGCATAATATTGGTTTGTTGAAGATTTGCATTGTTCTGTAATATTTCTAGAAAATTGACCGTTTCAGTACACTTGTCAAATGAGATCATTTCTGTTTCAAAAGTTTGAAGGCACTGTTTTGGACCTTTTCTTTATTATAAAGAAATATCGTAAATATTCATCCACTTATTATTCCTACACATCACATCATCTCCGAAAAAAACTACACAGGTCTGAAAGAAGCATACATTCTTCGCATGAACACGGCAAATTATTTGTCATAGACTTTTACGACTCAGCCATGGGCTATTGGACGAAAATGAAATGCAAATTGTATTAAATCGAAAATACGATTTGCTTGAACGGTACGCATTTTTACTTTGACAGATATCAGTTCGGAATATATTTCTGTTCAACTGGTGCTTCTTAGTTAAGGATTTAAAGGTTTACTATATACATTCTATAGTACAGGACCGGCTTGAAAATAAAAAAAAAGAAGTTTTATGTTCCTCGTGATCGTCTGCTGTCGTTACATTTTCTATATAGCTCGAAAAGATATGTAAATACAGCAGAATAATTACATTTTATGCCTTTAGAAGGATCTGAAGTTGTTTAACCGTCTCGATGAGAACTTAGATACTTCAAGTGCTCAAAGTATGAATTCTTACAACTCTAATGGCATTTCTGTATGACACCATCGATTTAGCATCCGTTTCGTCGAGACGGCTTTTAAGATAGGAAGTGACCTTCATAGACAAGAGAAATGTGGTAAAGTGACTAATCGGAATAATACATTCTCAGATGTGAAAGGAATATTATCTATAAATGGAAATACAGAATAGTTTAGAAAGACAGCCTTTTCATGTCAGAGTCATTTGAGTTAGTCATTGTATGATCTTTAAGGTATAAGTTATATTAAGGTAGTTCGGCACGTTCAGATAAAAGGATTTATACAATGTAGAATTTGATTAAATCCTTATTTTTCCAACCTTCAGAATATGCTTAAAGTTGACAAATGAAAAAAAAGGTCGTGTGCTTGATTTTTGCTAGATTGATATTTGAAATATTTGGGCCTCAGACAAGTGTTCATAAAGGGCGTCTATTGGAAAATTACATTTTTTATAACTTTTTCGCTGACAGATTTCTTTTCCAAAATCTAGATTTTATTGAAACCTCTCACAGTCGTAAACAAATGTATGCTCTACAATATAGTGAAAACAATGTTTCGACGCATGTTCTTGTTTTTGAGATAAATACCGATGATTGAAGAGATTCTCACATTACACGCTGATTTTAAGACATTATTTGGAATTACTTAACCTGCCAAATGTTTTGAGATTATATTTCAACTTAAGAAAGAAAGTGACATTGCCGTTTTAATATATTTACTCATAGATTACCATCAGTTCATAAAACAGTTTTTACTTTTGTGTACCATGTCCAGGCTTTATTTTACATTATCCGGATAAATGATGTTTCGCCATTACTTCCGGTATCAAACGTTCAGAAATACCTTAACAAGTTAATTTCGTATATTGGTACAAAGCATGTAGCTACAAAAAAAACATTAACAATAAGTTTGCATATAAAAAAAACGAAAGTATTAACAAAAACTGACAGATACTCAGTACCGGTGGTAAATATTGCAACCATTATGAATACACAATGATAAGAGAAGAATTCCCGGAAGCATTTGGCAAAGCAAACGCAAGCAACACAGCGCAATGCCGGTCACCTGGAACTTGACCATGTAATGGATAGATACAGCACACGATCAGCTTCATTTATCAATCAACGAGATAAGTATTGACTATTCATAATGAAAGTAATGTAAAAGGCAGAAAAGTGGAAGGTGAAGGGGCAAGTGGGGTGTTTGTTAACCAGACGTCATGCAATACAATAAAATGGAAAGGCAAAAAAGTATTAACTGTATTGTAACGCATTTGAGGCATGCAAACCACAAACTTGTTCTAAATTCAACTTGGCAAACGAGAAAATGTTAGTAAAGTAAAACTCTCAGATGAACTAAGTTCTAACATTTGTGCCCAAATATCCTCTTATATGAAATACAAACATATAAATAGTATTGTCATGGTGATTTTCTGTAAGGGAGTAATCATTAAGCGTATATTTGCTCTACCATGTTTGCATTGCATCCTCCATTAATCATAGCAGCAGGTCTGCATTATCGGAACTGAATAATAGTGTACTCTGTGGTCCTGCAGGCGGATATTTCAGTGCAAGACCTCAATGTACGACCACAAGAACGTTGTTCTCTTTTACTTTTAGCCTGCTGGCGGCAAGTGATTCTGACTTGCGACTAGCGCAGACCAGATCAGCCTGCACATCCGTGCATTCTGATCATGGTCTGCACTGTTCGCCATTCACCTAGTAGGCATAGGAAATAGAAATCAATATAATTGCACCTTTACTAATCCTACCAGGTGTTCTGTATTACAAAAGTGGATCTATTGTGACATTTTGATACAAGCAAAACTGTATTATCTGCGCTATTATTTACCTACTGGTACTTCATTTTATTATTGGCTTGTTAAAAGTTAATTTTTTACCATATGTAAGTTGACAGAATCATAGGAACCATGTCTTGAGGGGTTAATCAAACACAAATGAATAAATCCTTAATGATTTTGTTGTGCAAAAAAGTATGATATTGTGTCTGAAACAGTTTTCATTTTCCACTCAATTGTGTAATTGCAAGGGAAGTAAACTAATAGATATCTACTTATAAGTACTAGCCCAAGGCAAGAGTTGTCATTTTTTGTGGATCACAACTTTAAATTAAAACTTCTGTTATTGATATTAACAAAACTATCGTAAACTTCACATTTGTGAAATCATTTTTGGTTTTTTCAAGGACTTGGAAATTAATTTCTAGACTTTATTTAATGTAATACTATCATTGAAAATTTTAGGGTCTATCTCTACACCTAGTATCTTTTTGGTAAGCACCCATTTTAACAGTTAATGGTACTGTCCAAATTGAAAGGTGGACAAGTTCATTATAGAAATTTAGCAGGGCAAGGGTTTACAATAAGTTATGTTACCCTATTACTCTCGCAATTATAAAGATTACATCAATTTATAATATGGAAAAATACCCGAAATTATAACTAAAACATAAAATTGTCGAATGCCAAAAAGAACACATTTGTTATCAATGTTAGTCTTGTCACAGAAATATACATCAAATATGTTTGACTTTATTTACTATTACTTTAGAGACTTGTGTTATTTCCATTCGACATATGTAAGTGTTCATATCTATGTGTCTGCATTAGTTAAAAGCTACATATATTCTTAATCGGATGAAAACAATTACGAAAATTATATTGATTATCAAGTACAGTAAAAGAAAAATACATTTTTTAAAATCTCAAGTAATAAATAGGTTTTTCTGTGAGCATAAATAAAATTCTTACTAATACGCAAATATTGTCAGGGATTAATATTGTCCCGCCATATAGAGAAAAGGAAATTTCTGCAACTGACATAAAATGAATCTGCCAATCATATCCTCAGAAAACAATTACCTCATCAGTTATAAGAGAATATTGCACGGAAGTTATGACTGAATGGCGCCAGATTCTTATTATATTTGTGAACAACTATGCGACCATTAATAACTGCTTGTATTTTCCTTATCTGTTTATCGTGTTTCTGTCGTTTTAAAGTTCTCTAAGTTTCAGTAAAACCTAACTTAACTTCCTGCCTTATCCGGTAGTGTGTCTTTCATAGCAAAACCCTTGCCTACCTGTTATCCGGCATAGTGTAGTTGTCTCAATAATGTATGCAAATTTTCTTTAAATAATATTAATGTCATTAAATACATTAATTGGCATTTTATAACGTTGATCAATTTTGGTAGATGTATTTGACCTGAGAACTCTACATTGAAAATTGTTCCCCTTTAGTGGGTCGACGTGTGAATGTGACACACTTTCAGAAAGTAAAGAAATTGCCATTCAAAATGACGATGCAGTTTATGTACCGTTCAAATATTACCTGATACTACTAAAACAGCTTTAAAACAACACACACTTAACACTTACGGATCAAAAACACAAATGTTTGAAGATTTTAAAGCAACTATGTTTTACGGTATCGGTTATACATACACTTAAGATCGATCAGTTTGCAAAATTTTATAAAACATAAGAAATGTAATATTCAAATAAAGTGCGTTTAAATATTTGACATATTCACTTAAAGATACCAAAGCACTTTCGAATTTGCCTCTACTTAAAGCATATGATACCCGCAGCTATGTTTAACGGTAAACAAGGTTAAACAGGCAATCCGCTTCTCAGAAAAGTTTTCTTACGTTTTGCTGATTAAGCTCAATTCTGCAGTTCGATATTACTGATTAAATTTGCTTTTGAACTTTTTATGTATTGAAGAAATCTGTTTAAAACAGTTTGAATAAGGACATGATTTAACTAATTTTGTTTTACAAAAATCAACTCCCTGCATACTGCTCGCTTAATATAATCTACACTGTACACGCGAAAGCGCCATTTATTGCAAGGATTTTGTCACTTTTTGCGAGAAAGAACGGGCACGTTGGATATTTTTCTTGGAATGGCTCTCGTCGCATTGTTGTATACAACATTAAAACAAGGAATATTCTGTGTTTTCTTTATCTCTTTTGATTCCATTTATAATTCCATTTTGGCACTAGGTACATGATGATTGTCTACCAAGGCATTTATGAATAAATCAAAGGAACTAAATATGTATATATGTAATTATCACCATCTTTACTATCTACATGTATGTATACAATTATACATGTATGTATATACATGTATATACTTTCCATGTTGTGCTTTTATGCCGTTTAAAAAATCAATAGTTCCAGACAGGGTGTACAACTTTTCTATATCTTTGTATATAAAAGCACGTCATATTTTTGTATCTCTATATTTTAAAAACATGTCAAGTTTAAGACTCATATGATGATTCTAGGAATCTCATGGCCGAGTGCTTAAACTCACTTACTTCAAACCACTTGCCACTTACCACCTTGGGTTTGAGACTTCGCTTGTGTTATGTGAGGAAGCCATCTGATCGGCTTATGGAAGGAAAATGCCCGAAGTGAAATTAAGGATCTTCCTCCACAAGCAAAAGCTTGGAAATCATCATATGACCTATAATGGTGGTCGCTGTAACGTGATACCTAACCAAAATGTCATTATTGACAAAAGTATAACAGTAAATGTTTTTCGATTCCAAAACCTGTCACTTCCAAATAGATTGCTGACAGTATTAGGTCATGTTAACAAACCGTTCTAGTTTTTCTTTGGAAGCTTGATGTCACAACCGTTATTATTTTGATGTTGACTTGCTTTAATGGATAGGTAAAATGAGATTTTGCATAAAATCATTTGACAGGTGCCAAGTTTTTATATACACCTTGATAATCCTTTTAAAGCTTTTACTCCTGTTATTTTTTCCACCTGCTGAAAGTATTTGCGAAAGAAATAAATGATTCCATGATAAGTATTCAAACAAATATAAACAATAAATTGTGACATTCCGGTGAAGGTTGTGACTAGTTTTAAAATGTGTTATGTATATGATAAAGGTACAGTCGAACTTGCCCGTCCGTTTAACTCAGTTTGAGAGCGCAGATTTACGGATCGCGGTGTCGTGAGTTTGATACCTGGGTAAGGTGTTTATTCTCCGTGACGATTTGATAAAAGAAATTGTGTCTGTAAGCCACCTCTTATTCAGGTTGAGAAGTTGGTAGCTACTTGCGGAGGTAGGGTTATACTTGAACACTCGTTAGGTTGACTGTTATTCATTATATTATTATTATACCAGATTTATATAGCGCCCTTTTCATGATAAACACGTTCAAAGGCGCTTTACATATAGCAAACGCAGCAACACAGGGCGCAAAATTCATCCTCTACTAGTACGGACACAGAGCGATCTGACCAGAGGGACAAAATGAGATAAAACCCCCAGAACAGATAGAGAAATATCATTTTTAGATACAGACTTGTCCGGCCAACTTAGCCTAGCTCTTTGCAAATAGACAGTCTGGTTCTTTAACGTGCCCGGTGTAGAGCACCGATACACGCGGAGCCGTCTTTCCTGGGAAGAACCAGTACAGGCCTCTTAGTTAGGTGGGAGACACTCAATAGCATCTAAGAAATTTCCAGTGCCTGGACCGGGATTCGAACCCCGGACCTCTGGATTGACAGTCACGCGTGTTACCACTAGACCACCGGCCCACTGAAGAACTGTTGAAAAAATCGTTCACTCAAACACGGATAATTCAAACGCCAACCTTCGCCCGAACTCATTGTCAGAGCCCGTTAAAATCCCTATATAATGTATAAATTTAACTCGAATAAATTTTGTCGGTCCGTCGAGTCCGGGCGAACGAAGTTCGACTGTATTACAAATTAGTTTGAATATTGATAATTGTAAGTTGAACTAGGCAAGATATTGCAATGAAAAATTGAACATTGTTTAAGCAACGCTGTTGTCCTCGTGTAAAATGTTTCAACGCTACTGGTAATCAATGTGTTATACTTTTAACTGTATTGATACTTCTATGAAATATATTTATTAATATAAAGTTTGATTACAAGTATGATATCATAGGATGGTGTTTTATACAATTTGGCCTCTGCAACACATACATTTCTGAACTGAGAATTACATATATTTCAATGGATGAAGATGGATTAAAAATTTATTTTTCCTGTCTAACATAATACCAGCTAATTTACAATATATAAAGAGTCTGGACTGTTAACTGCTTGTCCCACAACAGTAATAATTCTGAACGGTTAACTGCTCGAACCAAAACAGTAATATTTCAGAACGGTAAACCTCTTGTACCACAACTAATAATTACGAATAGTTTACTGCTTGAAACACAACTAATATTTCTGCACGGTTAACTGCTTGTACCACAACTAATCATTATGAACGGTTAACTGCTTGTACCACAACTAATATTTCTGAACAGTTAACTGCTTTTATCACAACTAATATTTCTGAGCGATTAACTGTTTGTACCACAACTAATATTTATGAACGGTTAACTGCTTGTATCACAACTAATATTTATGAACGGTAAACTGCTTGTATCACAACAGTAATATCCATTAACGGTTAACTGCTTGATTCACAAGTAATATTGCTGAAGGGTTAGCTGCTTGTACCACAACTGATATTTCTGAATGGTTATTTGCCTGTCTTACTGTTATAAAAGCCCGCATTAAACAGCATTGTGATACAATAAGTGAAAACTGGTATACACCTTTTTAATCAGTAATAAGTCATGGCGAAATGTCACATCACCTAAGAGTAATAAATATATAATTTCTTGTATCAGTACATGTGATTTTCTACTTTAATTTCACATAATCTAATAAATGGCATACTAAAAGCTCTAATCGAAAACGAGTTATGCCAGAGAGAATGATATATTTCTGGCATGCAATATAACTAAATGCTTGTTTCAGAAGAAAATGATTTTAAAGTTAAAGGCTGGCAAAACCTCTAATTTAAACCCCCTAAAATGGTTGTGTCTTATGAAATACTTTCTGTGAAATTGCCTAAAAAGTGCAATTACAGTTTAGTTAAAACATTGGCAAAATAGGAAATCGTCTGCGCACTGTTGCTATTATTTAATCTTTCGATCTCGCATTAATCTTGCAATTTTATATAAAGACAATAGCAACATTTTTTTTTCTAATTTGATGTATGTACGTCAGAACACAGATAAGAGATAACAGTTACTTAAACTGAATTAATTTATCGATTATCACGTAAATTTGCATTTTTCATTTGTTTTAATCACAGGTTCTACTGAAATAAATACTAATATCATCACTGATATTAATTCAAAATAAATATTTACCTTGTGGCTTTTTATGCAGGTTGTGTCTGTTATTTGCCATATCTGTCACGTCTGATCGTGTATCCAATAATATTTTAAACTAATGATAAAACACTTAATATTGATCAATTTCAAAAAAGCCAATGACGACTTAACCCATTATATATTTTATGAGTATTGTCCTTTTATTATGGTTACGTAACATAGTAAATTTTGCACATTGGAGTTTCACATATAAAGTAAGCTCTACGGAAAAGACATTTTCCGATAGAGGAACCGTTTAACTGTACAAATAATATAACTGTCGTTTCTTGGCAAATTCTACGATTAGTTCCATTGATAACCGATTATGGAGAAAATATATTTTGTCGCATAGTTTAACCCGATTAGATAATATTCATAATATTCATCTATTAAGACAGATGGTTCTATTTTAAATATCTTTATTCATAAAGGCTAATTAGGCCAACTATACCTGATAGAGGCTATATAAAAACGTTGTTTTTATTTTCAAGTTGGTTACGACTGTTTTATAATGCTAGGGACGATTTGGAAATAGTGAGAAAAAAAACATTAAAATGTCATTGCTTTCAATAATTTGACTTATTTAAGGTCATATGGAACCAACTCAATTTCCACAGGCCCAAATTGTAATGTTCCCGGTCATGGGACTTTCCTTACATTTAAACTTTTAATGCCACCTACTCAGGATGAAAGAACTATCCAAGAACTATCGAAAAACTGCAAGAAATGAACATGTTGACCGTCACTTTTGGGCACTTTTTCTCTTTGAACTCGGTTACCCCTAGTCCGGCAGTGATTTTTTTGGGCAGCGAAGCGTGACCACAGATTTACCATACCACAAATTTACGGTCAAAAGGCTTATCCGAAACCGAAGAACAAGTAGTTCTATGTCCTCCATAAATTTTACGTAATTCAAGTCTGTTTAACTTTCAGAAAGCTTCTGAGATTCATCTTTATCAAAACAAATGCACTGCTTAAGTACAAATTTGTCGTAATCTGTATTTTATAACAAAAACAACGCGTATGAAAATGAGCATGCTTGCTTTGATCACATGACCAAAACAATTCTTCATCACGTGACCAAAATAAACTATAAATAACCTACAAAAATAGTATAGTACTTCAGAACCATTCGCGTAGATCTATAATCGGTATTAAAACCAAGTTGCGTCTTTTGTAAACGTTTTAAATTAAAACTCAGTTCCTGCTAGAAAAGTTAATCGAAATTTTATTATTATAATAACACCAAAGACCTTGTTTTGGTCACATGATCAGAAAACATCTAACAAACACGGCGTGCGTTCTGTTTTCGGATAAAATCATGAAAATTGCACCCGTGTATCCGTTGAACTTTGTAGCTAGAAATGGGTTTATGGAAAGATATATTGCATGAAATCAACAAAAGAGGTGTTATCCTATTTAATTTTCATAGAGAAAGATACGATCCTTTCATAATATTTACGTAAATAATTTTTATTTGCACGACTTAGGAAAATACTTGCAGCCGTAACAGAGGGGGCGAAAAATTCGTACATGTTTCCCGAAAATATGAACGTATGCACTTCAATTTGATTTAATATTACATTTCAGCTGATGTTTGTGACTGACGTGTCATTTAAGGGTATAATTAATTAGAAAGAAACATTATTTTTACCAAATTCGCCTTTTAATCGCTGGTAGATTTGCGGTGTTTGCGTCCCCAAATATTCACGTTCTGGCGTACGATTTCTTCTCGGATAATTACACAATAGAGGGATTCGGAAGACTGCAATGAAATCATTTGAGATCATTCAAACTAAGTTAGAAAAATTTCAATTTTCAATATTTGAATTTGAACAATAAAAAGATCCTTTGGAAGCAGAGAATGCAACCAAGAAGAATAATAGCAGACTCGTTTTGATTGAGTCTGTTCGTGAGAGGTAATGAAATGTGCAACACCTCTTACGCCCCCTAGCACCGGCTTAAGCAGAACTCTATTACACATATGTTGAATGGACTCCATGATCCCAAAGAACCAGAAAATATAACAATACTAACACATGCATATTGCCATGATTATGAGGCATATTATATTAATCTACAGCTGAAAAATGACTGAATGCAACCCGAAGATCATGACGTGTGCTGATATTGGAGATAGTAGTAGTTGTTTTGGTTGTTTTAAAACTGAATGAAACATTTAATTTCATTGTAAATATTCTTTTATGGTTGCTTTTAGTTTTTAATTAGAACTATTCTGAAGTGTCTTTTATCTATGTAATTTATGTATAATATATTCATAGCCTGCTCTTACCAAGATGAGATCTCATTTGTAAAACAAAATAAAATAAAAACAAATCACCTGTCATTGTCACAGGGGCCTGAACATGGAAACCCGTTTCTGATCAATAACTTGAGGATCACTTGACCCAGAATGTTGAAACTTCATAGGATTATTGGACATGTATCGTAGATGACCCCTATTGATTTTTGAACCACTTGATCAAAGATCAAGGTCACAGGGCCCTGAACAGGGAAAACGGTTACTTGAGAACCATTTGACCCAGAATGTTGTTCATAGGGTGATTGGACATGCCAAGTAGATGATCTCTATCGCAGCCAAACATTAGTGTCTCTTTGTCTTTTGCTCCTATCTTCTATTGACTTCTTGCCTATTACAACTATGCATTGGGGGACTAGGGAGATATGGGCATTCGAAGGAGGATGGGTATATTGTATATATTTAAGTTTGATGATGGATGTTGGTCGGTCTGTAGACAAATCAGTTTCCGGATGATAACTGGAGAACGCTTGGGCCTAGGATCATGAGATCGGAAGCTTTGTCATGACCAGCAAATGACCCCTATTTATTTTGAGTTCAGTAGGTCAAAGTTCAATATCACATTGACAATAGAACTTTTTTGCCAGAAAACTAGATTATGCTTTGGTCTAAGATCACATTTGATACGGAGGTCATTTAAGACTGGTAAATGACCCGCGCTTATTGATTTAATTTTCAATAAGCACATGACCTTTACTCATATAGTATTTTATCCCCTTTGACAGAGTAAAAGCAGAGTTTTACCCCTTGATTTGGTAAAAGAAAGGTTGAAAATGCTTATTAATCAAAAGTAGTTTAACTAGAATCACCAAACTTAAGCTAACTGTTCATGCCTATTACCAGAAGCTGTCAACCGCTGCCCACATCAGTCCTCTCAGTGCTTTGATTTTTATTTTTCATGAAAATGCTCTACCGATAAAACATGCATATTTCTCACACAAAATGCTTCATTCCATATTATTTTAGCCAGTAATCATGGATTACAGTTTTATTTTATGAAATAAACATCCAATATGTTTTACACCAACCTTTTCAACCAATCAGAGGCCTCGTTTGTTACTTCCATATGACCTAAAGTGATATTTTTTCTTTTTATATGAACAAAATATTGCTCAAAATGATAAAATAAACATTCATGAACTGAGATATGATTACCTTTTTACTCGGATACACATGTGCTGAAAATCGCTGGCGGAAGTTTGGTGGCGGGACATGCCTGTATTCTGAGATAGAGGTAATATTTCATTTAAATCAAGAAAAACATGATCTATCAGTCACTATACTCTATTATTTTACCCATATGGTTCAAATGAGGAATTCGTTCTAATAAATGACCCGTCTAATTGCTTGCGGGTAAATTCTATGAATACGCTGATATTTCTGTCTACGTTGGGTCTGTTTCTTACCCCACCCACCACCAAAATCGCGTGTTTTAATAGATTTGGCACCTTATGCGCCTACCAGACAACATTAGGATGCAACAGTGCAATTAAAACTGAACGAATATATAGCAATAAGTGGTACAATCAAGAAAATTAATTAATTGAAATCTATAAATACATTAAACGGAGCAGTCAAATAAGCACCTGACGTCCAGAAATTGTAGGAATTTGACTGCTGATGCTCTAAAGCCTGTATTAGAAAAAAATGACGTGCAGAACATGTTAAAAGTGTAATGTGATCATTAGATATTTACGTTTTACCAGACTGACAAACAATTGACACATAAATGTCCATGTAGTCCATAAAAATAAAGCATAAAATTAAAAAAATTCTCAAATGACCACTATTTTTAATGCCTTCTTCAGTTTCTGTAAAAGAAAAGATGCATTACAGGGAAAGTACCATGCATTTTTGTCAATGTGTCAACACAATCTAACGAAAAATGTCAATAAGTCATTCAAAATAAACGGAACACCATACAAATAAGCCAAACATAAGTTTTTGCTATTACAGGGAGGTAATTCAGATTTGTATTATTATCTATTTTCAATCGCGATTGATAAATTGTTTCCCTTTAGTGTGAAATATCGTTCATTCCGTATTTCTCACATAATTAGCGATACGCTAACGCAATAACGTGACTAGATTTCAATAAATCAGCAGTTATGTTAACTTTAAAGCCCCCTATTTACCTTTCAAATAAACCTTTGAAAGAGACACTATTTTCATTTTTCGAAAATAGTGCAGAAAATAAAGTAAAATTGACATCAGCGACTGTTTCGAATACAGATTTGTCTAAATTTTATACAAATTAACACAAAATGTATGAGAATGAATGAACAAGATCAAGGTCCAGCTGTATCATTTCAGACATTCACTGAGCTTATACTTTTTCATAAAAAAGAATGCTATTTCTATTCTTTTTTCCCAAATAATATTCATTTCTCGGATTTCCGATTTACAGAGTTATCTTGTTCCAGTTATTGCTTACTGTTTTCACAATTTTGCATATATAAACTTGAAATTCAGGCGGAATTATATAAATATGCATATAACAGCATCTACGCTGCAATATAGCTTTCTAAGGCGGAAAAGTACCTCTTCGTCACACCAGTACCAGTAGTAGTCCCATTTTTATGACAAATTTTCATGAAAAATCTATGTGTAGACATGTTTTATGCTTTATAAGTTTTAAAACAGGCACTATCATGCAAATAAAACACATTCAACGTGAATTTCTCTGTTTACAGCCACCCACATGGCATGGCAATATAGCAATTCAGGGTGTCGTTTAGGTCATATGGAACCAACTCAATTTCCATACGCCCACATTGTTATGTTTCCGGTCATGGGACTTTCCTTTCATTTAAACTTTTAATGCCACCTACTCAGGATGAAAGAACTATCCAAGAACTATCGAAAAACTGCAAGAAATGTACATGTTGGCCGTCACTTTTGGGCACTTTTTCTCTTTGAACTCGGTTACCCCTAGTCCGGCAACGATTTCTTTTTTATTTTTCATGAAAATGCTCTACTGATAAAACATGCATATTTCTCAAACAAAATGCATTATTCCGTATTATTTTAGCCAGTAATCATGGATTACAGTTTTATTTTATGAAATAAAATATTTTTTAAACATGCAATATGTTTTACACCAATTGGTGATCACTTTACATGGTAAATATACACCGCGGAATAGCATATTCTTTTTTAACCAATCAGAGTCCTCGTTTTTTACTTCCATCTGACCTTAAATATTTTGCTTAGGCATATCACTATAAAACTATGTTTATAGCATCGACGTAAGGGAAAAGATAAATGATTGATGCGTGAAAAGTAACTGTGTATGAAAATGGAAATATATGATATATATCAAGTATTGCCAGACAGCCGTATAGGTCTCCAATCATGCATACAGAAGTCCACATTTCTTATAGATCTTTACGAGAGTCATTTATAAAAATGAAAATTGCGAACTCCCGTTGAAGACTGACATGCAAGAAACTCATGTTTTACATAGATGATAAATGAATGACTTTTTTATAAGCCTGCAAAGCGTTATTGAAAACTGTTTCACCGTTTAGGTGATATTTATTTTTGTATCAGTTATGTTCATACACGCTAAGAAAAAACATGTAGCTATGAAAAGCAAACAAAAATCTGAAATTAGTGCGTATATTTAAATACATTCTTTAGAAATGCCTGCAAGGCAGATATTAAGTGAATTGTATACGTCATTTGGAAGGTCTTCAGTATCAGAGAAAACTGTTTACAGGTGGGTGCGTAAATCTAAATGGACCGGTAGGCCTTAAAGACAGGGCTCGCCCTGGCAGTCCCAAAACAGCAGTATAGAATGCAAACAAGTAAACTGATAGCAGACTTTGGCTGAATGGGTCCATTTATGTGAGGTTATGGAATATGTTTCACCTCTCTCGCCCATAGCAACTGCTTAAGCGGAATTCTGTTTTACAGTTACACTGAATGCAATCTAGGTTCCGAAAGGGCATTGATTGTTTGCTTTTCTTAGCCTTTCTTTGACAGTATCCTTTCCTTCTGTCACGGTAACACTGCATTATAACTCCCTCCCCTCAATGCTGTCGTATTGTTACATTATTTTCAGTCTGTCATGGTAGCATTAAAATTGTCTGGTTTCACTCCCAATGTCAATGCTACCATTTCTTCTCATTCATTTTCGTTTGTCAAAGAAACACTCATATCATCAGAAACTTCTATGTCAATTATGTTACATGGTCTCATTCATTTCCTTCTGACAGAGGGAACAACTTCATTATTAGACCTCCTTCAATGCTGTCGTGTCATCTTGATATAGTATTAGAGATCAATCAGTTACACAAATGATAATTCAACCTTTGTCCTTGCACCTTTATGACACCACTTAAAAGGAACACTGAACTATCTGTATTGTATCACTCGTTTCATCAAATTTCAATTTTCAAGAAAATCATTGAATAGCTTTTTCTTGCTTTTACATAATGTTGTGTGATATGGTACACATATCATTATATATAAAAGTCTGCTAAGATAATGGATCTGATACATGAAAAAAATACTGTTGCCGTACAATATGCATGTATTTGACAACTATTTTAAGTCAGATAAGTTCTTCTCGCAGTAATTTTTTCAAATGTTTTCATTATTAAAATTTCAGATTCTTTCTCTAATAGTTTAGTGTTAAGATACTATTTCTATATCATCACACTCATTTTTTTTCTGTCACCGTTGCACAATAATTTTCACACTTCACACTTGGAACTGTTAAGTACGTAGTAATAATTTTCACGATTTCACTTTAAATGACATCAGGATTTTTTCATTAAGCGTGAAAAAGTGATTTATGAAATCATGAACTTCACGAAATCATAACTTTTTCACGACATTTTTTAAGAATCATAAAATGTGAAATTGTTAAGTATGAAAAAGGTTTGATCTTTAATCATTATATTCCAGGTTTAGAGACAACACGTTTTCGCAAGTTAATTTGAAACCCCTATTTTCGGAGATGATGTAATGACAACATAATCTGTCACTAGTCGTACATGCCAATGGGAAAAGCCACCTCTAGGGTAAGTCGTCATTAACAGCACGAGAAACATCCGGTATGTAAGGGGTGTCAGATGGATTATGCTTGTATTGTTAAATCGCCGAAATACGCAGTCTGCTGTGCAAGAAACCAGGTTTTTGTTTTACCTGGCAAAATAACTAAAATTATCACTTATTTTGTAAATGACATTAAGCAATAGAATTACAACAACATGTATTACATGGACGCTTACATAGTATATCTTTATGATGAACATTTCTTTAGCTCGACATTTGCCAAAACGTTAATCTATACCGTATTACTGTGATAATTGCCAAGTACATGTATGTTGAATATAAATCTCAGAAGAGGAAATACCTTCAGAATATGTCAAAATGTCAGGTCTTTGTATAGTAAAGAGTGCAAGGATCTGGAAATGATGCGAAACAACGCAAACTCGTGTTAGAATATTAGAATAATTAACAGCAGGTTATTTATAGTTTAATCTAAAATAATATTCACAACTTCCATATCTTATGATTTATGTATTCATCTTAAAATACTCTTTATCAATCAGAAAAAGACATTTTTGCACTTATGTTATTACTTGGATATATGTCAAAACAACATCTTATTTAAAATAGGTTTCTTTATATGTTATAGAATGCAGGTCATGCAAATTAATTGTAGACTCAGTTTGACTGAGTTAAACTGTTATTGTTCTACTATTATATCTAGAAATCAGAAATGTTGTATCTTTTATTGCATTGTATGTCATATAATCATACATCCTTAAACGAGTTTCTACGAGAGCATTGTGTTAGGATTTTAAAGTAAATCGATATGGCGACTTAATACATTTTGATACCTTATTTTTGACAAATATATTATACAATTTTTATATCAATATCATTTCTTAGGGAAAATATGTTTACATAATATATGCTTATACAAAAATAACTTTTCGTTTGCCAACAAGGATAGGATACTCGAATTTATTTCAAAATACTTTCAATAAAAATTAAAATTGTATAAAGCGTTTTATGAACAGAAACATTTTTAAATGAGCAGATGTAAAAGTTCAAACAAAGGCGTTACTTGGCAAGGAGCTGATCAACCACTTTAAATGATACGCAAGTTACGACATTCCTGAAACAGTAAAAGAGATTTCGCAGAATTATAACATTATTATCAACGTACAATATCATAAATGAGCCACGCCATGAGAAAACCAACATAGTTGCTTTGCGACCAGCATGGATCCAGACCAGCCTGCGCATCCGTGCAGTCTGGTCAGGATCCATGCTGTTCGCTAACAGTTTCTCTAATTGCAATAGGCTTTGAAAGCGAACAGCATGGCACCTGACCAGACTGTACAGATGCGCAGGCTGGTCTGGATCCATGCTGGTCGCAAAGCCACTATGTTGGTTTTCTCATGGCGCGGCTCAAATAGTTTTTACATATCTTTGTTTTTATCTGTGTTCAAGTGTATTCCACTTGCATCACTTTAACTGAAAATGCGGAATAAGGGACAATAAAATAGACGGAACATTTTCAACATGTCTTACACATATTTTGCCTGAAAAATGATATAATTTTACTGTTAACAGATAACATGATTTTATGTTTGTATACATTTTTATTATACATGTACTAATAAACTTTGATAATGTGGCAGTTGACCTCAATACAATCGACACTGTTTATTTTCCAATACAGGTAAATCCAAAAATTGCTTTACAATAGATCTGTGACGGATTATCTTTGAACACCCCTGGACTTATTGGACTAAACTGCCACATTATCAAAGCTTATTAGTAAATCTGCAACTGACTGTAAAATAAACATTGTCAATCAAAAAAAAAATGTTTTCTAAAACCTGAAAGAACACTGTAAACAATATCATGCACGTCTACATAAATACTTAGTCTTGCATTACAGAAACGTCAATAGTGGTCTTAAACTTTAATGACCTGTAGAAGCCTCTTTGTCTTTAAAGAATTGTTAGAATTTGTTAATGTGAGGAAGCTATTCAGCTGCCTTACAGAACGTTTATGGCTCTGGCCCTCGCCTGAGATAAAAGCTGAAAATTCGCCATATGGCCAACAAATAATGTACTGGAGTGTCTTAAAAGCTAACAAGTAATACTGGTCTGGGAATATCTAAAGTCCATATTTCTGGAACAAAGCACAATAATGTATAAAGCTTAATATATTCATGTACATTGCTCTGAAAAATAATGTGCCGGTGCGACTATTAACCCAACAAAATGGCGACATTAAAATCAACTCTGAATATTGTGAAATATTTAACTATTGCACCAGATGTTAAATAATTTATAGATAATAATGTACAAAATTCCTTAACAATTACAAGTTGATGAAGTCAGATGGTTGTAATAAAAAGGTATAATTTAACAAGAGACATTATGTTAGCAACTGATGAAATTATGAAATTCAAATAGCATTCATTCTGATGTCTTGTATGGCCTGACAATTAAAAATATGGAATGTTACAGTCGCTTAAAATATATCTTGAAGTTAAAATTGTAAGAGTGATAGTGTATTGAATCACAGTGACAATGACAATGATTTTTGTTCATTTCTATTTCGCAGCCTGGGTTTTTTTTTCAAAAGGAAACAATAGAATCTGATGTAACTTCCAGTTCAATAAAAAAAAACTGGATATACGCCTAAAGCCTAATCTATATGCAAGAAGACGAAACTTATAGTAATAAAATGTGACATGATCGACTTTAAAACTCCTATTTACCCTTGCATTGTTTTCGTTTTTCTCTCATATATGCAAATAGACGATCAGTATTTTGTAATAGGCTGTCATACGTCCACCGTTAACCAGTAAATGTAAACAATGCACTTAATATCTAGGAATGAAGGCCTTACAGTCGATCTTAGTCATTATTTTGACTGACAGCGGATGCTAACGACATTGTGTGATGCAGGGAGATATTTAATTTATTACTGTAATTTCCGAACGATTGAAATCCTATCAAATCTCATGTGGGCATATCTTACTGTCTCCGCCATTCGCCTACTGTGTTAGATTTAGTTATGACATCTAGTCTATGACAGAAGCACTGGTAACGAAATATGCAGTGGTGCAATAGTTTACAAATCAGAATCACGAGCACTTGGTGCTTTTACTTCTTGGTGAATAGTGATAGGGTCACTAAGGAGGGAAAATTTACGCCGTAATTACTAAAATAGGAGAAATTTCCGCCGTAATACAAAGAGTAGAAGGAAATGACTTAAACACATTCTTCTTAAACATGCATTTTCAATTTCAATTCAGATGAGTCAAAGGCAGATCGATTCCCGATTAAGGCAGTGCCTGATTTCATATTATTTCACTGGAACTGCCAGTTAGTACGTTTAAACTCTAGCAAACACTTCAGAGAACTTTTGGCAACTGATCAGAAAGTTTGAAAAATCTAGATTATATTTTTTGTTTACACCAAAATTGTCGGTCGTGGACTAACAACGACAATACAACAGTAGTCCAGGCTCTGAAAATGTTATTGTAACAAAAGTGTGCACTTACGCTTCTTAGCTATAGAAACCGCTTTTATAGCGATGTGTTTTAGTGTACGTCTTAGGTCTGAGAGGTCTAGCGTTCGAGTCCAAATAATATGATATAAATATCTGATCGGATAGTTTAACTGTTCTGCAGCGGAGACACTGCGAGAAAATGCGAGATTTAAGAAGCACAATATCATTCCAAAGCTTATAATCTATTTCTTACTTATTTTATACTCTTATAAATAACATATATATGTTCTTTCTTCGAAATAATTCTCAGGGGGAGAACAAACGTAAAAGATTTAACTTTATGCATTATTTTCCTAGTACAGACACATTAGTCATAAGCTATAAATGGTACTTCTGGGTAACTGTAAGTTAACCATGTATTACGCGTGTCTTACATTCATTGACAAGAAAAGCCAAGACTATTAATCAAGTCCTCTACAGATATAAGCTTGTGTTTCTAAAACATTCACACTTCAAAGTCAATATGTCCGATACACTCTCCATATTGCTCTTTTTTAAACATTGCATCCACCTCTTGTCAATTTTGAAACCAGGTTATAAATGTACATGTTGTACTTTTAAAGTTGTACTCGTAGTTGTATCTTTTATGTTGTGACTGGTAGACAGAAAGAAGGATTATACTGGATTCAAACGAAAAATCTCGTATAATGTTATACAATTTTCCATATTATTTTTCCTTTTAAACATTACAACACTTCATGAATAATACTCATGTACTTGTAAAGATGTGACAGTATCCGCCTTCTTGAATGACGGATGGACAAACAGACGGACGAAAGGCCTAAACATGGACAAGATATCAAAGCAAGCATAACTTTCCATTTTCCTATATCCTATTATAATATCGCATTAAATTATACCTTGTGCTTTAAAAGTTGTGAAGATATACAATTGTCATATTGTTTTACTATTTGTTGCCATATCATTTATAATATTTCACGTAGCAAATACATAAAAATGTGAATAGTTATCATGTGGAATCGTATCACCTTACCAAGTTTCATTAAAATACCTTACACTTTTCAAGTTATTGGATGTACAAGGGACTGATTGTCCTCACATCTACTCCCAAAACTATAGTGAGATGTGTTAATGATTTTACGTTGATATGTTGTATACTACAAATCACCCCTGGGGATAATTAATTATCTGTCTTAAAATTGTATTGCCACAAGGATATAAAAGAACCAGACGGCTATAGACCTTTTTATTAAGTTACTGAAATACTGCGCAATATTTTCGTTTATTATGTAATTTTCTGATTGTTTCTAAGTTAAAACTATGTAAAGCAGCCGGTCTGAGAAAAAACCAAATTGGCTGCAACGGCTAGGTGACCACTACTACGGAAAGTATAAAATATATCTGTAGAATGTAGTTAATTTATGTAAAATGTTTTATTGTATTACAGTGGTGTTTTAAAATCCAGTTTGACAAAACCAAAATTCATGAATGATTGTTTCCGTAATGATCGAGTAGAAAATGAGTGTAGAGTGACCTTTAAATAGGATCAGAATATTCATTTGGAAATGAAATAAAGTGAGCGCTAACAGCATAAAGCAGATACCTATTTAATGCAGTAAAGAAAAAAAAAGAATTGTTGGGGATTTCAAATTGACGTTAACGGCAGATGACCGTTTATGAAGTAAGTTGGACTGAATATTCAAACCTACTTTTCAACGCAACTAACTATTTGATAAGTACAGGTAATGCATTACTATTTACAAAATATGTGCATTAGTATGACTCGCGCTTAACACGTGTAGGTAGAAGGAGAGCTGTTAAATGCTGGTCTATTTTCATTTTATCGACAGTAAGTCTTAGTATGCCGTTTTCATAGAAAATGTAACAAACATTTTAAACACTTTTATATTATTATCATGTATTAAGCATATGATATGAATATTTTAGCGAAACACTGGTCTCACAGCTAAGTCTTTTTATCAAATTTTAAACACTTTTTATTATATTGTTGCTATTAATTGCGTATCAATGCATTAAAGGTGCAATATTTTAGCGAAAACTGGCCCACAGCTAAGTCTTTTTTTCTTTTTACATTTTCACGATTTTTCAAAATGATTTTGAAGATATGTTCCTTACAGACTCAAAGAATCGATTTCCACAATGTACGGCCCAAGGATCTGTCCATTTTGTCCGGAACTATTTTCAGTTAAAATGGAGAACACCTAAATAAGTCGTCTACATATTCTTATCATTCGAGAAAATATTCATTCTAGCCTATTATTCAAATATAAAACTTGTCAATACATATGTTGTAGACATCTAATTTTTCTTTGTTTACCTTGCGATCCTTTCCTAGACGGAATACAGAATTGACCCCGCTGAAATAGTTTCAAGTAGATAATATTGTTGCTAGTCAAACGTTGACAAACAGGCACTGACAGATGGTTCCCAACTAAGGACAATGGTGGTAGCAGCACAGCCGCTGTATGGAACACGCAAGTCCTTTACATAAGTTTTAGAGAATATATCTAACGACTTATTTTCGACCTGAAATTCGAAATTTTACCGTAAATGCAATTTGTACTTACAGTGATTTAAAGATAATTTGGCAAAATTGTAAGGAGTAATACTACAATGTATTTTATCTATTAGATAGTTGTTTGCTGATGATGCAGCGGATAGAAAAAAATGTCCATTCCACTTGTGTGACATCATCATGTAAAAGACCTGCATTTAAAGTGTGTATGCAAGATCTAATGTAGTGCTAGTAATTACTTCAGCAACCTTTGCACGTCGTAGAAGGTAGTGGTGATGCCAGTCTAAAACCATTTAGCTTTTCACTTTTTGATTGTGCATAATATTCGTTTTAATCGAGTTGATAGTATAAGACGTTTGTTGATATAACTGTGACACTGAGTTTAAACACTATGTCTTGTATAGTGTTATAAATGAATAATGCAGAATGCTTGAAGATGTAATTTATCAAAATCGTTGGATGTTTGACATTCAGATTGTTGTACATTTTGATTTAATAACACTTTTCCGTCATTCTTTTCTAATAATATGAATGAAGTGTTCATAGCATGTAAAATTTATAAAACAAATATTTGACGTCAGATGTTAAATAACATACTTGAAGACGTTTAACAAAAATAAGCTACCTTGCCATAATGATATAATTCTATATAAACAATATCTTCATCCAGATAATGTCTTACTTTAACACCAGTTAACGAAGAACTTTTTCATTCTGGAGAACTTCAATTTCCATGCTTAATTCTTTCATAAATTCTAATCTTGCCTTCCTTTTATTTTGGAAGTATATTGTCAAGCTTAAGTATATTAGAATGGAAACAAACCTCAGCCTAGACATGTATCCACACAACTACAAATGTGGGCACATAAGTATGAATATTTGTAAACAAACCAGCAATAGCAAAAACATAAAAAATAAGATGTACATTTTTCATTCATAATTTATGCTGATATCATGACGTGATGCCTCCACAGAACTCTGATTAATTTCAGATTTTCTTATTGGAGAAAATACAATTTTTTCAACAGACTAAGTTAAGAAATTTTCAACTTTTTTAAATAAACAAGTATTTCCTTAATTGATTGGAATACCAACATTTGATGTTGGACTTATTTGAACTATTTTTACAATACAAACTCAACTACTCTAATGTAAAACGAAATAAATATCTTTTAAATGTATTTGAACATATGTGCGTTGCCTTCCCCCCTATTAAATTTTGCGAAAATACCATTCCAAGTAAAATTTTCACTTCTTGCCATACACTCATATTAACTCGTTCAATATTAAAACCCAAAATGTGATCAAATGTAGTCTTTCAGTGAATATTTTGGATCTTTTTCAATGTCTTTTACATCTCGGTAAAATGATATATATAGCTGTCTGCTTAACTGGGACGAACTTTCTTTACACTCTTTACATTGATTTTGATTAACCGTCCCGTTTTTAATGTGCTTTATATCTTAGAATTATTTTCAATGTTACTTTCTGTCACTTCTGTGTATGTTGCATGTAGATTTTTCGATATATGACCTTACGTAAACTGTCAAATTATCCCACTTATTCGCTTTTTAAAAAAGAGCATGTAGTATGGAAAATACAGCATTCTAATATGTCTGTCTCTGTTAAGGTAGTTCTGCACGTTAGGATCGAAATTTTTTCTACAATGTAGAATTTGATTAAACTCTGATTTTTCAAAACTTCGGAATATACTGAGAAAATTGAGCAAATGAAAAAGATAGGGTCGTGTGCTTGAGTTTTTGCTAGACTGATTTGAAAAATTTCGACCTCACGCAAGTTTTCATAATGGGAGTCTATGGGAAAAACGCAATTTTCAAAACATTTTCGCGAATAGAAATATTTCTACAATGTAGATTTTAATGAAACTTCTCACAGTCATAATTAAATATATGGCCTATAATATGGTGAAATAAAATGTATAGGTCCGTGTGCTTATTTTTGAGATATTTGGCTACGATTAAAGTGAACCGCCTATTTCAAGTTAATTTTAAGACATTATTTTGAATTATTTAACGTGTTATATGTTTTAATATCATATTTTAACTTTAGAAAGAAAGTAACAGTGCCATTTTAATACATTTATTCACAGGTTGCCCTTAATTCATAAACTGATTTTCGTTTCCGTACGCCGAATCCAGGCATTATTCTACGTTTTCCGGATAAGTGACGTTACGCCATCACTTCCGGTTTTTCAAACGTGCAGAACTACCTTAAAACACACTACGCTAGAATGACGTCACGTTCACGTGCGATGACGTCAAAGTTTTTGTTGCGACCAAGAAAGAGCGCTACTATATTTTATCTACTGTTATAGATTAAGGGCACATTAGAATTGAAATAATTCATAGCAAAAGCGTGTTTTAACACCATTTATACACTCGGGCGGTAATACGTCGTACGCTTTTGCTATAAACTATTTCTTAAATATATACTGCAAAGATATCATTATAAATATTTACCTTGAGGCTTTTTATGCAGGTTGTGCTTGTTGTTTGCCATATCTGTTACATCTGATCATGTATCCAACTTTATATAAAAGCCAATGACATCTTCTCAATCGAGTTATTCAATAATGTTTTCTCTAATTTTTCATACCTATAAGCAGATTTATAAGAACGCTTAACATTGTACAGATATATCACAAAAGGATGACGGCTAACAGTGTATAGATATATCACAAAAGGATGACGGCTAATAGTGTATAGATATATCACAAAAGGATGACGGCTAACAGTGTACAGATATATCACAAAAGGATGACGGCTAATAGTGTATTATCATAAAAGGATGTACTCACAATCAAAAGTCATTAAAGATCTTATAACTGAAACATGCTGTATTAAGCAAGATGGATAAAAGTTAACAAACGATAAGTTTCAATAGATTTGTTTGGGCCGTTTAATGAGAAACTCTTTATTAGTTATATTATATAATTATTGCATAATAAGTAGTTTAGAATACAGGAAACCCAGTGTTTTTTATATGTTCAGGCAGAAACTAGAATCGAATTTATTGTGATAAGGTTATCCAAAAGAAACCAAATTCTACCATATTTAACAAATAAAAGCTATTTATTTTATGTTTCCCAGTGAATTATAGAGTTTTCTCAGTGAAATAAAAGTGATAATCCACAGCTTTGAAACAGTACATTATCATTTTTATTTTTCACTGCTTTTGCCGAACTAGTTCCGGTCCTCCGTCGCGATTGAAGTCAAATTGTATACCAAGCGTTATTAATACCGGGGACCATAATGACGATGACGTCGTTTTAATGACGTCATTTGTGTTATGCTTTCTGTTGATCTTTCCCGCGATTTTCGACATTTTATAAATTACGCAACAAAAGTAGAGTTTTACACATGAAATAAAAAGAAAATTTGTTTGTTTCAGTGAAATATCAATTTTATTTCACAAGTGAGCGTCAAAAACTGATATTTTCACGAGTGGCATAGCCACGAGTGAAAATGACTTCTTTTGGTGCTCACGAGTGAAATAAAATTGATATTTCACTGAAACAAACAAAAATCCTCTACTTATGTTGTCATGGCAACGGAGATTCCAAAGCACACATGCATCATGAAAATATAGAGGTGCTGCCAAAAGATCTTCTTATAAATTATGTCACATAATGTACCCTTACGCTGGTTTAAGCAGACTCCTTGATCTCAAAAACCAAAACATAATAATAACAACACTCTGTCAAAGTACGGACTCCCAGAGTTCTTTTACGGCCGAAACATGGTTCTCAAAAGCTGCTATTATGTTAACTATGAAATTCTATAAGAAGATTCTTTGCGTAACCAAGTAATTTATAGCGAACAATTTCCCTTGATTAATTGACTGTAACGTGACAAGACATTTGTCTTCTGTGTCATTGTTCTATTCATAATAAAATACTGACCATATTGGATTCCCTGAAACAATTTAGGTCCAACTTGAGTGGTGAGTTTAAGCTGTGATAACTCCTGTGGTTCGCACAGTTAGGTTTGCGAGGTCCTTAAAGGTTACAGTCTTGTTTTGAATTTATTGTCTATTCTCAGTTTATAATATAATATAAGTCGTTAAGCACTACTTGAAACATACATGTTGTGATATATTTTCAGTCTATTTAGATTTGATTTCATACATAGTTTTCAAATTTACTTTTATTGCAATCTTAATTAATTATCAACAAATCTTAAACAAGTTAACCACTTCCTCTACCTTGCTGCCTTCCCTGCAATAAACATTTGCCACACTGAACTATTTTATGTTTAACTATTCCAAATGTATCTAAATAGTCAGTAACAATTTAAAACAGATTAGTAGTCAAAGCGGCAAAGAGTTGGGATAAAACGGGTCTATGTGGAACTATATATTAACGTCCAAAGTAATTATGTGTCCATTTGTCTTACTTGCCAGTTCTTATTGATCTCATAAAATATTGTTATACACTGAGGGACGAGACACATACCATGGTGACCTCGATTATTATGGCCAATTTTATGACAGTATCATAGTGCAAACAGAGAGATTTAAATTTGTCTTACGTACGACTTAGTATTTCCTACGTAGGAAATAGTTTTGTTTGTTTGTTTGTTTTGGGTTTAACGCCGTTTTCCAACAGTATTTCAGTCATGTAACGGCGGGCAGTTAACCTAACCAGTGTTCCTGGATTCTGTACCAGTACAAACCTGTTCTCCGCAAGTAACTGCCAACTTCCCCACATGAATCAGAGGTGGAGGACTAATGATTTCAGACACAATGTCGTTTATCAAATAGTCACGGAGAACATACGCCCAGCCCGAGGATCGAACTCGCGACCCCGCGAGCCGTAGACCGACGCTCTACCTACTGAGCTAAGCGGGCGGGTTGTATCTCCTACGTAGGACATACTATCTCCTAAGTAGGACTTAGTATCTCCTACGTAGGAGTTAGTATCTCCTACGCAAGATTAAGTATCTCCTACCTAGGACTTACTGTCTCCTACGTAGGACATAGTTTCTCTATTATATTCGCATTATTGTGCAGGATATGTAGTATATTCGGCAACCTGATTTCTTATTCAGTGGCTATCTACCTTACATTGTAAGCAATGTAGCGTTGAGTTTTAATCGTTGGTTATCGAAAGATTACGGAATTGAACATTTTGCTCATTTTTAGATTACCATTATTTGCATAAGTCAGAGATTAACTCCGCCCCGCCAGGTCGTATAAAACGCACAATACTTGAAATTAAGATAAACAAAAAGCTTACCCCCATATCCTTTTCCTCATCTATATGCAAGAGATTAAAAATGATTGTATTAACTGTCCCGTCAAACAGAGAATTGTTTAGATCGTTCTCCCATTAATGCAAATCAGGTGACACTTGTATCTCGTGGTATATCGAGAAACGCTTTCAGAGGATTTTGCATGAATATATAAAATACATTTCGGATGATACCTTCACTTTGCTCTTCGTGGGTGCGTATTAGAAATGACAAAACGTTTTAGTTATACCATAACGGACCTGGATTATTTAAAGTGATTCTTTGCAACGAATGTATTTTCTATTTCTTTAAAAGTGGTAATATATAACAGTATTAAGCAAAGAAAAACTGAATAAATAAATAAAAACAAACCATTCGTAAACAGCAATGTTTGAATACACAAGATCTTTTCATTTGTTTGTAGTATTTAATCGTTGATTTTTTCCTGTTATTATAAATCAAATAGTCTAGTATAAGATTTAGGAAGATATTCATTGTAATTATGGTTAAACTGCCACAATTTACGTGTTTTCTATTTTCAAACATGAAACATTATTTCCTTTCTATACCGAAATTATAAAACATAAAAGCATACTGAAGTACAATATAATGTATTTGAATATATTATTACATATGTGTATCATCGTCAAAAATAAACAAACAAATGTCCAGTTTAAGAAGCATCGCAACTTAAATTCTTACATCATCAATCCTACTACACCATTTGAGCCGCGCCATGAGAAAACCAACATAGTGCGTTTGCGTCCAGCATGGATCCAGACCAGCTTGCGCAGTCTGGTCAGGATCCTTGCTGTTCGCTTTCAAAGCCTATTGCAATTAGAGAAACTGTTAGCGAACAGCATGGATCCTGACCAGACTGCGCGGATGCGCAGGCTGGTCTGGATCCATGCTGGTCGCAAACCCATTATTTTGGTTTTCTCATGGCGCGGCTCATTTGTGAAAAAAGAACATTTCAATTTCATCGGGTAATGTTGAACGAGCAATCTGAGTTAAATCTGGATGAACCCAATAATGCCTGGCCATTTCAAAGCAATAGTATACAATCAATGGGCTGGAATGAACGTACCTGGCCCTATTTATTGCAAGTATGTAATAATAACTTAGTACGTATGCGTATTCGATAGCTCTTTGTAAACAATTTATTCCGTAAGGCCATACCAAATTGATCAATAGTTCTTCGGAAAATTTTCAAAAAAAATAGGAGCGGGCGAGCGAAATTTTTATTTTTTTTTTTTTTTTTTCTCAATTTTGATTTTTTCAGAGGCGGGTAGATTTTACATGGAGCGAGCGGGCTTTTTTTATTTTTTTTCCCAGCTTGAATCCTTGAGGAGGCGGTTATGATTATATATAAAGTTAACATTTCTTTAGAAATAACACAGAAATGAAACATTTACAGTGTGGGTTACACAGTATATAGCTTTTCTATATGTTTTAAAGACTACATGAATGATTTTGCAAATAAATTCTTGCCAAAACTCACTGAATCACTTTATTTTTTTTATTTTGTAATTTTAATTACTAAGGAATGAGTGTCTTATTTTTAATTTTGATTTTTCTACATTAATCTGAAGACGTGCCTATTTAATGGCACAGGATGAGGAATATTTAAGACAAAACAGGCACAGGATTGTGTGGAATAACATTTCTTCTGAAACACAGTTAGATGGCTTTGACACATGAACAAATTTGTGCCCCTAGTAGAACTCCAACCCAAATGATGAACAACACCATAATTCCTGACTTTTTCAGTTTGGATCATCAGCTACATGACGCATGAAATCCGATCAATATCACTTTGACGCATTAAAACAGCGATAAAACCTGTTTTGCCGTTATTATTCCGGACCGCATAATCGAAAAAAAAAAATATTTTTTTCGGAGATTTTTATGTACGTGCGGGCGGGTAATTTTTATTTTTTTTTTCTCGGGAATGAAATTATTGATGCGGTAGTTCCGACGAACGACATATCAATTTGGTATGGCCTAAAACAAGTTTAAAACGATCATGGCATCGTATTGATTCAAATATTTCGTACCAACTGGATATGTTTTGTACTGGTCACACTGTTTACTGTACTTATGTAATTTGAAATCCGTACTGAATTATATCGCATCGCTTTCATACGTTTCAACTGCCAGACATCGTAATTACATCGTATAAAGAATTTTATTTGAAATTGTATTTTGGTTATGTTGTCAGACCGTCTAAAATTCAATTTTCGACCCTATAATGTGTTAGATTTGTCTGGATCCTATACTTTCAATATTGAAATACTTGAAGAACAAGAAAATCTCTTAATTGGATGTCTGGGCATTCTTATCATTCAGCAATTCTATTTACGCCTGTCGATGTGTTACACAATTTGACATATACTGTAGATATGGTAGCTTCGTCTGCCGAATTGAATTTCAAAAGGCATGTTTCAAAACAAAATGAACATGTACTAAATTTAATGTACTTTTTAATCTAATCCCATTCATTTAAGCAGTTTCTTTTTTACTTTATACACATTTTCATTGTGTCTTTTTGAAATGTTAGATTTCCGTTAGAAAGGTCTTGTACGACTAATCTGGTATCCAGTAACTGATACTTATGTCGGCTTCTCCTGGTTCAACCTTTTAAGCAAGCTAGTACCATTTTTCACGTCTTCGGTATGATGCGTCCTGAAATCGAAACCCTGACCTCCTGCATTCGAAACGGACAATCTTTCATTGAGCCACTGAGGCATTTTGTAAGGGGTTTTAGATTATGCCTGTTGTTTCCTTTGATGACAAGGAAATAATTGTGAAAATAATATAGATTTCATTATGTATGTAGGCTGTAAATACTGGAAGTAATGAAATAACGATTTCACACTGATACGTATACTTAAACATTTTATGGCATGCAGTAAAAATAGAATCTTAGATGTAGTTACAGCTGTTGTAAAAGTAATTCAACATTTTAATTCATACGCCTTTCCCTCTATATAACAGCACCCATTGCATCAAATACTGAAACACATATATTTTATATCATTATTTGAACGCTCTTCTTTCCAGTTTTCTTCAATAACTTTATATTTACTTTGAGGTAACCATTTTATTTGAATATTTCCTACTAACTTTGACTTTCATTTTAATTTTAGATTGTCTTGGTAAGTTGGGAGACCAGTTTTACGATATAAGAGCAACTTTACACGTATCAGATAACATTCATTTCTTTGCAGTTTCATCAGGTTGTTCCATTGGTGATCAATAATTGGGAAACAAATATTTTTGTAGCCTGGATGAACTGGCGAATCTGGTGGAACTAGTGTTATCCTCAACGGCACTGCGCCTAACAGATTGTTTTATAAATAAGTTAAACCAGGATCTTCGATCTACTTCTAGTGTTTCGGGCAAAGATTAATATATATTCATATTAACAACACCTGACGATTTCTGTTTCGCAGCCTAGGTTTTTTTAAAGAAAATAATAAACATAACTTTGTTATACATCTTCCAGTTTCCAACATTCAAATCCAAGCTATTCAAATGTCATAACAATAAAATCTAGTGGATACTAGACCCCCCTTGATTTCCAATGTATGGCAATTCTCGTTTAACATGTCTATAACTGACAATGATCGTCAAATTTTAATGAAATAAACGTCGTGCTATTTATTTAAAACAATATCAGACAAAGTTGAATCATGAGCATGTTGATTATCAATTAAAGTTGTCGACATACCGCAAAGGGAGCTCTCCCATTGTTCACAGCTGCTTGTAATAGATCAGTTTTAAGTTTAACTTGCATAAAAAGTGTTCATTAACCACATCAAGTTTACCTACTTGAAATATCATCGATTGGACGGTGCTTTATGCAATTGGACCTATTAAAGTGCTATTTATTTTTCATCGACAGAACATCTAACTTGTATGAAATATTTAGTGCAAGTTGATTACCCCTATTAAATCTAGTGAATGATACAATTTTCTATATGAATAAAGTCAATTTGTCACTAATTGTCATACATTCATACTAACACGTCTTTCAGTGAATAGTACGGACCTTTCTTATTAAATGTCTTTTACATTTAAGTAAAATAACATAGGTGTTGCTTAACCGGAGCGAACGTTCTTAACACGCTTTTTATGCAGGTTAAGTCGTGCCTGTTGTTTGCCATATCTGTCACATCTGATCATGTATCCAATTTCATATAAAAGCCAATGACATCTTCTCAGTAAAGTTATTTGTTTTCTTAAATTATTGTTAAAACATTGGCGTATAATGAAAATTCTTAGAACACTTCATATAAGTAAGTTTTACTGGAAAAACACTTTCCGATAGAACTTCTCAGCTAAACGATGACACAAATTTCATTTCTTGGCAAACTCTACGATTGGTTCCTTTGTTAATCGATAACTGTCAAAAGAGTATCTTGTTGCCTGTTCGAACCCCAAAAGATATAAATTAGAACTAATCAAATAAAACTAATCTTATCCCCTTAGATTAATTAGCACAAACCATGTCAGATATTTTTCTGAAAGAAATGTTCTAGACTTCTGCCGTTTTTGTAATGTTAGCGCAAAGATTTAGAAGGAAACTAAAAATATTTATTATTTTATTTTAACATACTTTACAACTGCATCATATGATTGTGGTAGTGCAGATGTCCCTGAATAGAATAAATTGCTACAAATGTATTGCGTGAAAATGTAAGCAAGTTCAAAACAAAATCACAATAATGAATACTTGTTTATATCACAAATTGCCTAATAAATAGGTAATAGAAAGAGTAGGTTCACGAGAATAATTAGGTTATTTCGAGATAACCTCATTATTCGAGTGGCCCCTACGCTTTCTGTTTTGTATCATGGTCCGCCAATATGAACAACGCATTCGGCTACTAATTTTGATTGACAAGTTAACATTCCATTTTAAGCGTTGGTACTATCATGTGACAAGCGTACTCTAACTGAAATAGAGAACGGTTTCAGAAAGTTCAACATTTTCCCTACAGTATTCTATATGTAGGCGGGACCTAAGGCATATTCTCTAATTAAATACGGCTTATAGCCACGCATCTTCCTTAGTTGAAGACAATTACAGATAGAAGTTAACAGTTATAATGACCTCGCAGGTAAACCATGATACAAAACTTAGTTAGGGTACGGCTTATAGCCACGCCTCTTCCTCAGTTGAAGAATGTTACAGACAGAAGTTAACAGTTACAGTGACACTGCAGGTAAACCATGATACAAATTTAAAAAGAGGAATATAGTGTCATAGCATACAGAAAATTACGGACAATCAAATGTCAATATGGATCTTATAACTGATACAGATTGGGTTTAACAAGACGGATAGAAGTTAACAAAAAAAAAGGATCACGACTTCGGTTATAAATGTTGTTGTATTGTTAATTAATGTGCCCCTGTTTATAATTTACTATAAAGTTCAAGAAATGCCATTATGTTTCTTATAAGAATTGAGAAAGTCCCTTTTCCTGTGAATATTTCTTTGAAGTTTTTATGAAAAAGATTGTCACGATTGTTCCTTAGAGGCTTTTAGAGTTTTGAAAATGTTCCTGTTTTAAATATGTTTCCTTTGCCTGCTTTTTTGGGGGGGTTATTTTTCCATCATTGTCGGTACGATGAACATGTACTTCCATTCATTCATTTTTCAAGATTCTCCAGAACCTGAGAAATCAAACATTTCATAGCATCAGTATCATTATATAGATAGATAATTGCTACAAAATAATATTTACATTCATGTGTGTGTTCAGATATATGTCAAGAAAGTGCTCATATCTTAACTTTATACTTATTATTATAACTTTAATTATATGTACAAACTGAATAATGACCTTTTATTTTAAAAAGTTAAGTTTCACATACCTTGATTACATCATGCCATAATAGCCACATATTCTTAAACAAAATGATATTTGGCCAGTGAGTGAATTTTTTCCAACTCTTTTATCAATTAGCATGATTAGGAAGTAGACAAGAGTCACCGATCCGTTCTGCTGTTAGACTGATATGGAGTTGGATGTGACAAAAGCGGATATCTAATGAAAACAATGTGCTTAGTGTTTCAACTCTTTATAATGAAAAAAAGACAGAACGTTCAGTAAACTATTAAGGGCTTAACTAATGATGACAGTTTGCACATGCTGGAGGTGGGTGCTTCAGGGATGTCGCACATTTCATTACCCCTGAAGACCAGACTTAGTCTGAGATTTGTTTACTTGCTTGCATTCTACATTGTATGCTTCCAAAAAATCTTCTTGTAGGTTTTATTTTGAAACATCCGAGCTAGCTCCGTAATCTAAAACAAATACAAAGTATAGTAACATGTCAAAGGGAGACCCTTTTACGGCAGAAACACGGCTTTTAAAAATGCTATTGTGCTTATAAATTTTACAAGAGATCTTTTAGAGGCTCGAAAACACACAAATTCCTGTGCTTATGGAATGTAATGTTACAAGATATTTGTCCTCTGTGACTCTTTGAATACATACTGACCATCCTGGATTCCCTGAAAACAATTTAGTTCCACCTTGACTGGCGAGATTCGGATGCAATAACACTTGTTTTTCACTCAATATTGTTTGCGAGGTCCTGTAAGGTCACAAACTTGTTTTGATTTTGCAATATATTCTCAATTTATAATCCGCACTATGTGATATCATGTAGTGATATATTTCTAGTAACTTTAAATTTGATTTCATAGCATGTTATCAAACTCACTTTTATTGTAACCTTAATTAATCATCAACTAATTTAATCAAGTTATCCACTTCCTCTTCCTTACTGCCTTCCCTGCAATAAACAATTGCCATATTGAGCTTTTATGTTAATCTGTTTTAAATATATCTAATATGTCAGTAACAATTCAGAGATGATTATTAGGACTTGCTGTTTACTGTTGCATTTGTATATCTAGCTACTGTAACATGTAACATTTTGAAAAGTGCAAAGTTGCAAAGCGGCAAAGAGCTGGGAAAAAACGGGTCAATGTGGGACTATATATTTACGTCTAGAGTAATTATGTGTCCATTTGTCATACTTACCACTTCTTATTGATCTCATAAAATATTGTTAGACACTGAGGAACGAGACACTTACCACGGTGACCTCGGTTATTATGACCAAATTGACACGTTCTTAGTTTAGAAATGTCAGTTCCTAATGGAAAGTATGAAATGTTTTTGTATGTCATTTCAAGCCGGCCGAGAAAATAACAGTAGAGTCGTTCACAAGAATTTGCGAGTGCACTTGCTTGAAAATTACCTTGAAGACAGATAGAGTCCAAACTTCTACAAACCATATCAAATATACTTTATATTCTAAACCAAGGCTGTAGTTTTATGTATTTTCCGTCATTGAAGCAACCGATTCTAAATTCACTGTCTGAACTTCAGTGATTAAATGAGCCGTGCCATGGGAAAACCAACATAGTGGGTATGCGACCAGCATGGATCCAGACCAGCCTGCGCATCCGCGCAGTCTGGTCAGGCTCCATGCTGTTCGCTTTTAAAGCCTATTGGAATTGGAGAAACTATTAGCGAACAGCATGGATTCTGACCAGACTGCGCGGATGCGCAGGCTGGTCTGGATCCATGCTGGTCGCATACCCACTATGTTGGTTTTCTCATGGCACGGCTCAAATATGGAATATCGCAGTTTAAAGCGGTAGTCAGATACGACTTAGAAGAATTAGAATTTTTATAGGATAAAACCAACTTTCACTATTTAAGCTGATGTATGAACAGAATATTAAGTGCAACCTAGAGCACCTCACATATATCGTCGTAATTTAAATAAATCTGCGCATACGTATCTTTTCTTAATTTACCGGGAAGGGCATGTTGTGACACGATTTACAAAGTAACCTTATCCAGACTTAAACTTGTCTCTTAAGACCGTTTAGCACGACATTTATGTTGTGTTATTGTACTATTCAATTCTTCAGCTTGAACATTTCGGCTCTGGTGGTTCTAATACTCCCGTTTTAACGGCTTGGGGTATTGTTTAATAATCCCATGGATGTGGTGTCTGCTTTTTAATTTTGTCTTTTGGCAGTGTCTGTGATATGAAGGCTCCATAACCACAGATCCCTTTTTTTTTTTGCTTTTTTTCTATGTTAAGACCCCGTTCGAATCCTTGGGTAATCCGAGCATCCCTTGCAACTTCGAGTGACATGTGTTTTACTGTTTTAAACGTAGGCTAACCTTTCAAGTGACTGTAAAGCTTACAAATCGTTCCTGTCGTCGAAAGTATATAAATGGTACTGTCTTATAACATGAACTTACGTTGTTGCAAAGTTCCCCGCTGTCAAGTATTTATATATAATAAGCTACAGTTATGATACATTAACAAGAAAGACAAGTGCGTGCGAGAGAAGAATGTACTTGGTAAGAATATTATTATGTCAAAACGGCCGCTGTTATTATTGCGATTGAAAGAGATTCGCCTTGTGGGTATAAAGTTATTATTATGCATTGTGGTTGGAATCACCATTAACACGTTTAAAATCCTCAGCGTTGTTTTCAAAGTCGGTGCCACTCTGTCACCCACTGCGATAAGGCTGCGGTTTATAAAGGCTTAGTTCTTCGAACGACGCTAACCTTTGTTTTTGTTTTTTCTTTGTTCAGTTGAATAGACATTTTCACGTATACAAACACTCAATTCACTTGACAGACTAGTTGTAAACATTCCACCTAAAACAACTAATGTCACATTAATATTTTAGTTAAGATAAACAATTCTTCCATTTTCTTTTCCTCATCTATATGCAAGAGATTAAAAATGATTGTAATAAAACTGTCCCGTTAAACAGAGAATTGTTTAGTTTGTTCTCCCATAAATGCAAATCAGGTGACACTTATATCTCTTCCAAAATTTCTAGTGGTATATCGAGAAACGTTTTCAGAGGATTTTCCATGAATATATGCCGTATGATCTAAATTGTATTGGCGTGACTCGAAACCAAACAGCAAAAAATAAGGAATCAGAATCTACGATATCAAGAAAATGCTTCATAATCTAAAGGTTTGAAGTTCAGAAATTGTCTTTAAAATAATGAACAGACAGTAGCTTTTATTTTCAAGATGTTTCGTCTTGATTGATATTTTGTAATATTCTTCATCAACATTGGATATTTCACACTCTTAATTTAAACTATGGCTTAGCTTCGTACTATTTTCATCAAAACTATTCATTACTTCAAATATGTAAGAATGCAAAATGCAGTGTTGAGCTATTAATTTAGGAAAGAATGTTGTCTCTAACAGTGACGTGTTCAATAAATCAATTTCTCTGGTTAAGGAATTAACTTGAATTTTATTTGAATTTCATTATAACGAATAGGAAATAAAAACTAGATACATTTTTAAATATTTTTCATAAACTTCTGTGAATCTATTGAATCATCTGAATATCAAAACCACAATAAACTTCAATATAAGAAACATATCATTTTATTAATTTGAGACTGGAAAACAAACAAATTTTAAACCGCTGTTATGGCTTTTATTTGAACGAACATCGTCCTGTTTACACAAGAAGAAATGCAATAAGTTAGTGATTGTTCTTTTAAAGTGATATTTTTAGTCTAAAGCAAACTATGCAGAATAACGTCTAGGACAGGAAAGTGCTATATAATTTTGTTTATTATGCATGGAGTCATACAGAGTCTGTCTGCGCGTTGTTTAGTAACAGAGATGCCTACTTAGGAATGTTTCTAGTTTTGTTTGTGATATTTAATGGCCTGCATGCAAATGCACAGCAACAAAAACAAATTCAAATAACTCCGTGTGCACAAGATACAATGCTGCCGTTAAAATGGATTTAGCTGCACATTGATATAGTTATCAACATTAAATTAAACTGCCTCATAATTAGAATGGCGCATATCTAATCAAACCAGAAAATAATTGCATTGAACAAAGTAATCACAGAACTGATTATGCTATGTGCAAGATTCATACAGTTAGTAGCAATAGTCTTAGTTTTGCCAAATAAAGTCAAGTACTTGATTATGTTCGAAAAAAATATTCAAAAATGTTTAGAAACACGTACCGAAATAATGGTGACGCACTTGTATTTATTTACAGTTTTGATAGTTTTCCGTAGAATGCGTATTTGTTTCTTTATGTTTTCTGTGATATATATGCATGCATGATCATCTTTCTTGTTTATAAAGTGTCTGATAATGCTTGTTAACACAACAGAGCAATATTCAGATTTATGCCTTTCGGTGCATAATTCATGAAAATTAAGTCAGTGACATCAGACATCCTGTCAATCAAACGTAATGACAATTCTAATGAGAAAACCGCCCTGCGTTGTCAACCATAACTCCCCAAAAGCAACTGAGGAAATCAAGAACCCCGACATTTCAAGTTCCGCACCCGGTTATCTAACGGCAGTTCATGCCGCCCCGTTGCAGGAGCATCTCCCAGAGCCACAGAAACCGGAAATGTCTAGCGCTACGGGGTCTGAGACCACTGGCTCCGCAGGTAATTCTGGTACCTCGCACACAACTGGCTGTCCAATCTCCCCAGACGTATCCTCGTGCTAGGAGCAGCCGGGGATAGTGTTCCTGTGTGATAAATGTTTCCTGTTGCCTAGTACATCTAAAACAACTCGCTGTGTTCATGTTCCTGAAAATATAAATAAAACTATTAAAAATGACGTCATAAACGTACAACCTACATATGCTAACAGTTAAGATCATTCTCCTCAACCTGTGTGTTCGGAATCTGAATTATCTACAAGTAGCTTAGATAGAAACGTTAATGAAACACCATCTATACCGATTATGAAAAATTTACATAAAAATGATGGTAACAATAAACAAATAACAGTAGGAGCTTTAAACGTGTGTGGCCTTAAGTCGCGACTAAATATCCCAGAGTTTACTTCACTAATTCAACAGTATTCTATAAAATACATCTTGTCTTCCTAACAATACCAATATCCAAATTGATATCTTTGGTGTCTTGTTAGATACTTTATTTATGAAAGAAAGTTGGTGATATCCACATAAGTAATATATGGCGGTTATTCCAATGAAAAAAAGTACAAATCTCATATGTTTCGCACCACTGATGTCAAATGTTATACATATTAGAAGCAATCGGAAGGTACAGATTAATTTTAGATTTTTAGCTGTATAATTTAAACTATGAATGCAATTTCATTGCCACCGTAAGACGTTCTGGTCGCGTTTTGGTGTAGTGTATATACCAGTTCCCAAAACGCCTTCTTAGACTGAGGATTTATATAACTCTTTAGGTACAACGACGGTACAATTTTGACATCAAATCCATAGTCTCGAGAGTCTCCAATATTCAGTTAAAACAAAAAGATTTTCAAAATGTTGCTTTGCTAAAAGGAAGGTTACCTAGGGCATAACTCTTTCTGTATATGTCAAACGAAGTACATGTAAATTAGCTTCTTTAAAATTTTAGGCAAGAGTCAGGAAACAGAAATGTGTATCTCTTATTTCAAAGTGGGGTTTTTTTATATATTTTCTGTTACAGAATATTGACATTAAATAGTATAAAATAAGTTACATCATGTCCGTGCCCGAGCGGTTAAGGTTGCTAATAGGAAGTCACTCAGACGGCTTACGGAAGGTCGATTGTTCTACAGAGGTGCCCAGCCTTATAAAACATACCGGAGAGGCATCTGAGGATCTTCCTCCACCGCCAAAGCAGGAATTTATTATTTGACCCATACATATATCGGTATAACGTTGGGCCAAACAAAAATCATGTTGCCGAAGCAAGATCAAGTGGCCTTTGCTGCGTAGACATAATTATATAGAGTGAAGGAAATATTTGCCTATTGATGATTATCGAATATTTGCTATTATAAAAATTGCATATGTCCATTGTGGTGAATATTTCACTGGATCTGGTTATCAGTTATGATATAAACTTCATAAAATCTTAACATTATTATTCATAACTGTCATATTTGGTAAAAAATGAAGATTCTTCGAAAGCATAGAATGTTACTAAGCAAATAATAGTCTGACTTGGTTTGACAGGTCATCAAATACGCAGTCCTTCGCGCCCCTATCACTAGGCTTAGCAAGACACCATTATACAGAAAGAATTAGCTCAACGATCAAACTTTAACAACACGAGTCGAACTTCGGAGACACTTTTACGGCCACCACACGGCATTTGAATATTACTCAAGACATTATAATGATCAGAAACACAGAAATATGTAAACCGATTGTTATTTCCATATTCTATATATGTCAAATCTTCATAAATATTCAATAGGGAAATGTGTTGTAACGACAGAGAAATCCTTTTAGTTTATATTTTATACAGTGACAAGTCTCCTTGGTTTAGTATTAAATTACTGCACATTAGATTCCTAAATCAATAATGATATAAAAAGTAAAACTTCATGACCAAATGTAAAACAACTAGTAAATGTTCACCTTTAAAATGTATCAGTAAATGCGTGGGAATTGTATAAGCAAATTGCAAATGACAATTTTTACGAAAAGAAAATTATCTGCTATCAAGTATTGCTTTTCTTCGTTCAGTCACGGCTCGCCTCCGCCTGTCCACATGTTTTAATGGCCGGATAAGGCATCAAACACGGCTCATTTGTGTGGACGGCCTTTAAATTTGCACTTTTAGGAGAATGCAAATAATGTATGAGAAAGACCAATTTCGAAAACCCATTATCAATTATATACCAAACATTAAGATAGACTTACACAAAAAATGTTTGAAAAGTTACGTAAAACTTGCACGTAATTGTACAACACTCGATTAATGTGTCGATTCTAGAGGAAATTGTATTAAAAATGCTAGTCAGAATTCTTGTGAAATTACGTTTTTAAGGCAGAAAATAGATATTTTATGTTGCGAAACCTACAAATTTGTCTAGAATGTCAGTTCCAGGCACATCCAGTTTTGACATATTATCATTTAATAGCATGTGATCACAAATCTAAACGGATGGTGTGTATTTCTTTTTTAATTTTTTTAAGTTGATTTTTTTAAGTGTAGATGGCAGAACTGTTGTCTCTTAGCTTTTAGCCATAATTTTTCTTTGAAATAATAAACCATGATCACATGCAAGCATGCAGTATTCTTTAATTCATAAAATCCCCGTTAGATAAACGCTCTGATCATAAAAGCTAAGAGATGTCGCTACAGATACTTTAAAAGACGTCTTACAGATAATCTGTCTCGTGATTTAAAGTTGAAATTAGGTCAGAAGTAAAAGAAATATAACAAGAAAACACTACAATAAACTAAAAAGACGTATTCACAACAGTATTTATTACATAATGTACTCCCACCAGTATATTGTCAAGTGGTCAATTTCACGGCCGCACAACTCAACTAATGCTCACTGTATGCGCAGCCGCAATTATGCACGTTTTTATTTTGGTAAGTAAATGTAAAACAAAAAAAGTCAATATCAATTATCAATTTGTAATAACCATTAGAATTTTATGAGTGATTTTTCCGCTGCATAAAGTAAAAGTTAAATATTATTACAATTTAGTTTGAAAATCTAAAAAATATATAGTTGCGCATTAATTAACCCCGACAAGCAAGTGTGTAATAGTTTCTGTCGGAAAGAATCTCAAGGAAGCGGATGTGTAACAATCAAATCTAAAACAGCAATCCTTATTTTATTTGTCTGTTTGGAATATGGTTAAGATGTTTGGCATGATGCGCCATAATTTGATGTGTGAGAACTATACAAATGTACGAACGCATAAATGAAAATACCGCATATAGAACACTGTAAAGGACTATGAACCCTTAATGATACTAAAATAGGTATACAAAACTTACATGAGTAAAAAATTGTTTTAAATATATTTGCACTCAAACATTATGAAATAGCTTAGGAAATAGCTTAGAATGATGTAAAGGAAAACCTGTTTGAAACTTCCTTTGATAGAATTAAAAAAAATTACTTATGCAAAGTGGTATGTGATTTAACAGCAGCTTTAAGGTCCGGAATCCACAGTTTTTGAGTCGGCTACAGGCTGAAAGCCTTTTGACGAGTCCTTGCTGTTCAGCGATTCTCTAAATGGACCGAATAACACGTGAAGGGATGTAGTTCCATTAGATTTCTCAAATTTCAAACAGTTCACTGCATGAATGAAGTTAAGTTGTGTGAATTCCCTTTGCTATGACCAATAAACGATGTAATCTGTCATATTTACGACTTGTAATTGTGCAATACTCTAATGTAACTCATTAAGCATAAATGTGCATTTTAAGAATTGCGCAGGCTTACAAAGCTTGCGTAACATCCAAGATGCGTATTAGCGTAAATTACGTATAGAAATAATGCAAATACGCATGTTTAATAATTTCTAAGCGTATAAAAACGTATATAAAATTACAGAAACGCACACAATGCTTTTTTAAAAAACAAAATCTGAATCGTCTGGATGCGTTAGGTAACATAACCGATCAGCCTTAATTCTCCCACATTGAACGTATACACGCATCGTATGATTTCTATAAACTTTGCGTGGGTTGAATTTTGCAGTCAGTAAACGGATAAATTATCGGAAGAAGAAGCTCTTACTGGTTTGTTTAGTTACTACTGATTTTAAAAATGATTTAAATTCTTATTTTTCGAGAAATAAACAAATCGGCGAAACATTAAATTGTATTTTCTTGTAGTTTTTGAAATCGAAAGTAGATCGTCTATGTTTGGCTGCTTTCACGAAACGAAACAACTTTTTTTATGAAAAGATTTAAATAAGAGGTAATTTAACCGTAAACTTCAATGTCAGATACTGCCAATTGCTGCTAAATGTCTCCGTATCATCACAATTTGTAAAATATATTGTTGAAACTGGAGAAAAGTGTAATCGTATCCGGATATAATATTTTGCGTAAATATCGAGCTGTGTTATGAAATTTTAAGAAAAAAACTAAAAACAAACTGAAACTGGTAGACTATACTGTCAGTACATCAATCATTAGCCGACTCAGGCCCTTCAGGATTTAACATTTTATTTTGCCTGTTGTCTAAAATATTATATATAACAGTCAATATTACATTCTAAACAAACCTTTTAACGGCCCGTCTCGACGGCTTAGTATTACGATAGGACAACAGCGAAAAAGACCGAAGCCTTCGAGTCCAATTGAGGCATTCTTTATCATGCTTTCTGTGCAAGTAATGGCAAATGGATTGGCAAGCTAAGAATCAGGAGCCGTTTTACAAAACTTCGTACGAAGTTTTTATTCATACGAAATTCGTACGCATTTCGGACGATGAAAAAGCTGTTTCATAAAAGTTCACAAATTTGCGACAATCGTACGAATGTAAGAAAATATTTACGAAATTAAAATAGTTGTTGCACGGACTTCGTATATGAAGTGAAACATCAATAAAACGCAGAATATATATTGTTTTTATTTCATTATTGCAAAACACATTAAATTGAAGAATCAAAATTGCTCATCATATTTATTCGTTATCAGGCTATTAGTATTAACTTTCTGGCAAAGAACTGTGAAGATATCCAATACAGCCATGCCCACAAGTCCGCTAACAACATATTTGCGACTCAGCCTATAAATCTACATTATTCCGGCTTTTGTTTTTGAAATTTATTCAGGTAGTACTTTAATGCAAGTGTATTATTCTAGAAATTCTGAAATGAATAAGACATGCATGAAAAAAGACGAAATAAATATATCTTATAAAATATTATTATATTGATTTATATTTACTCTACAAAATTATCTTAATGAATTTTCAACATTACTTTTATTTTACCACATATCAAAAATAAACCGTGGCATGTGGTCTACCTTCTTGAGTGAAAGAGATTACAAGGGTAACAGGCAAGTGTAAATAAAAAAGAGTCAGTTAGATTAGATTACGGTCATAGGTGTCAAGGTCACATTTACTGAAACGAAAAATAAGATTTCCAGCTAATAACTTCAGTTTGAATTGATCAATATATTGCAAATAGTTCTATTGTGTAGCACATTTATGTAAAGTGCAAGTCAATGTGCTTTGAGTTGCGGGTTGGGCTAGTGGCTTTGTAATTGTAACGTGGCTTTATATTTTGAATATTCGTCTTTGTTTCCAAGAAATAAATTGGGATCATCCTTGGATCAATTGGGTTAAAGGTCAATGTTGTTGTTACTAAACTAAAATAAGGGTGCCATGATGACACTGCATCGCTCACCTGAGTAATATGAGCTACATAGACAAGTGTAAGAGATCAGGTAAGAAAGTCAAATTTAAGTTTAAGCATTGAAATATTTTCCCAGTTGTGTGAACATGTTTCAATGTCAAATTGATGCTAACATATTAAGAAGGTAGGCCAGTAGGTCACATTCATGGACACTGAAAGTCAGTTTTAAGATATGTGGGCAAAACTGTATATGTTATCCAAAGGACCTCGGACATTTTCCTATTCAGATTGCCTATCCGATTAAGGAAAAAGTGACGTAGGGATAGACTTCTGAAATTGCATAGTTACGATAGTTGAAGACCATTTCTTGATAAATGCGACTTCATTTTATAAGTTTATGAACAAAAAAGAAGACTTTGTAGACATTTCTCATTCTCTTTTCTATTAAAATATGAACAAAAATCATTTTTACGTTTTAAACATCTTTCCCCCCCCAGTGACGCAACAAAATAGTTCACACGCCTTTGTAAATAATTATTATATACGTATACTGCAAAAATGGCACTTGGTCACAGGTGGGAAAGTGTTTAAAATTGAAAAAAAACTACGTACAGGGTGTCAGCAAATAAATTTTTACATAAATATTTAACACTTATTGCATGTGTTTCCTAATCCTTACATATCTACAGCTTTATTCATTTTTGTAAATATTTCAAGCACAGAAAACACTAAACTAAATAAATACGGGACATAGAAAGTGAAGCTAGAAAGCAGACAGATCCTTATAAGTATATCTTATGATTTTTTCAATCAGATCTGTTACCTCTTGACAGTCTAAGTCCGTCGACTGAGTGTCATCAGGACTGAGACAACTCCATCTGTCGAAAGTCAAGAACCAAGCAAGTGGCTTCGACATATTACATATGTGTCTTCAACGTAAACATGACAAAGAAATACAGACTAACTTCTATGGGCATAGTGCCACTTAGGTGCAAATTTTTTACCTTTTGTAGGACACAGTTGAAGCGAACCTAGAATGCATTTTAAGAGCAACATTTGCTTTTATTCGATCCAGCATCCTATACCCTAACAGAACTACACCAGACACCATCTCATTAACTAACCTAGTTGCTTCCAGAACTTACACTGACACCCATAAAACTAATACTGACTCGCCCATAACAAACACTGACACCCCCAGAATTAACATCAATTCTCTCACACGTCTGAAACTTATTTCCAAGCCAACCGAAACACTAGTAAGGACCTCAAAGAACTAACACAGACACCCCAAGAATATCTATATAAATGTTGATACTAGCTAGTGAAGTTCTGTTCCACTGATATAAAATGCTAAAAGTAAGGCATCCCTGAACCCGCAGTGGAATAGGCAGTCTCCTGCACCCCTCCGTTTCAGCTGAGAAAAGGCCAACTACGCCAATGTATGGCCAGCTACACCACTGCATGTATTCAATAATAATCCTCCACATAATGCCCTGTCAGTATTGTACATGTGTATAAATACAGTATAGCAATAGATGTGTAGAAAACAAACAATAGAATATGATCAATGCATCAGTGTTATCATGGGCACTCGGGTGGAAATAACTGAAGTACAGTTAAGGGCCAAAAGTTTTGTTCCACTTTTATTTTATTTTCAAAAATGTCAACAAAACTGATAATCTGCATGGTATCAGTTTATTTATTGTGTTAAAATATTTCATAGTAGACATACCTTAAATACCAATGCTTATTTTAACTAGAAATACACATTTTAAATTTTTCAAAAATATGACCCTTAGTTACAAACTGTTCGAATTTCAAGAAAACAAATATGAAATAAAACTAATTTTTGTGACAGTTTGATAGGAATATAACTTATTTATCAGTATTTGAAGCTGTTGTATAAAACTATCAGCTACTGAAGTCTAGAAATAGCATTGAACTTAGGGCGAAATCCCTAGCATAATATCCGATGTCCTTTCAAGGCTGTATCTTAAAAAACAAGAAAGAATGTCAGTAGGTTAAAGTCACAGTCAATTGACCCCTAATTACTTGGGATCATCAGGTAATTATAATTAAACAGTTTAGGAAATATGATCCGATAATTTTTAAAGCACGTTTTCCTATATAACTTATATAAAACTAAGTGACCCCTTGGTGGGGCTTTAAATGGACCCTAAGTCATGAACAATCGTAGTAAAGGACCACTAGACAATGCCACATGTAAAATATCTAAGCGCTGTGCCTCTTGGTTTCAGAGAAGAACATTTTTTTTCTTATAGAACTCTATTTAAATTCAAGGGACAATGGGCCGGGACCAATATTGACCCTGGGATCATACCTTGAAAAATCTTGATAAAAGTCCACTAGACAATGTCACATACCAAATGTCTAAGCTCTAGGTCTTCAGGTTTCATTGAAGAAGATATTTGAAATTTAAAATAAAGTCATATAGAGAAAATAAAGCCCCATCCCCTGGCGGCTATGTTTTAACGAAATAAAATGGCTTAAGCAATTTCAATAGAAAGTCACCTAGAGATCATTTCTACAAAATATTTTTAAAATCCGTCTAACACTTTCTGAGAAGAAGATTTTTAAAAAGTTTCCTTTTTGCGATCGGTTACTATGGTAACCACAGCTTTGAATTTATTTAAATTCTTTTATAAATTTTCAAAACGGGCCACCAAGGATCATTTCTGTGAAGTTTGGTGTAAATCTTCCAAGTGGTTTTGAAGAAGAAGATTTTTGAAATTAACAATAAAGCCATTGAGGAAAAATAAGCCCCGCCCATGGCGGCCATGCTTTTTACCGAAATAGAACGGCTTAAGCAATTCTGGTAGAGGGTCACCTAGAGATCATTTCTACAAAATATCTTTGAAATCCGGCTAACAGTTTCTGAGAAGAAGATATTTAAAGACCTTTCTTTCTGTTGCTATGGGAACCACATTTCTGAATGGATTATAATTCTTTGGGCAGTTTTGAAACGGGGTACCCAAGGATCTTTCCTGTGAAGTTTCGTGTAAATCTGCCAGTAGTTTTGAACAAGAAGATTTTATTAGAAATTGTTGACGGACGCACAACGGACGACGGACATCAAGTGGTCACAGAGCTCAACTTGAGCCTTTGGCTCAGGTGAGCTAAACATGATGGTTTCACTAATTTATTCTAGATAGCAATGAAATATTGCGATAAATCAACGGAATTCAATGTAAGTACATTGTAGCTTACAATATTAACATAAAGGTTCTTGAAACCCAAGGACAAACACTTGATTAATACAGGGTTACGCAATTCAAATTTCAGTAAAGGTAAGGCAGGACATCACCGTTCCTTGATAAAAAATGTCCCTTGCCTTAGATTGGTATGCGCGACAATATTACTTTCACATTTCTGTAAGACGTTGATGCATCTATATTATTAATTACTGGGTTTGTTACTGACCCTCTACGGAAATATGTAGGGTCAGTATGCTTTATAGAGGGCGAGGCGAAGAGGGTCAGTAACAAACCCAATAATTGATTTGTTTTATCGACCACTTAATTACTTCTCCCGGGCAAGTAGGATAGCTCCCTTATTCATTGAATAATCAACCTAAAAATGAAACGCTAAATCATAATTAAAGAAGAAATATTTTACTTTAAATCAACAACAAAATTTATAAATTTCCGCCATTTTGAATTGCAATTCTCATGTAGGGTCACCCACTGACCCTCTATAGAAATATAGAGGGCAACCACGTGACACTACTCAACCAATGAAAGGGCTAGAATATGGTGGGAGGTAAAACAAAAATTGATGTTTCCCGTGAAAATAACTCGAGATCAAATATCTTTGTTTATAAACTGAATTATACTTAGATTTGAAATTCTATTATCGTATTTCTCAAGAGACCAGTATGTACCTTTCAGATATGTTTGACAAGTGTTGATGTACGAAGCAATCACATTTGCTCCGAGACATATGACGTTTTTAGCAATGTAAATTAATCAGTCTTAATTTTAAAATCGCATCCGGTTTAGATTTTCATCTTTAAATTGACGCTTGTTTCAACATGTCTATGCATCATGTTTTCCCTCAAAATAAACTACAAATCTCCGGTAACATTAAACGACGTAAAGATAACATTACATTTTGATTTCTGACGATATTAAATTTGCATAAGAACAGATAAACCTCGGTTATACAACTGTGAGTGTGTAATATCAGACAATATTAACTAATCGAAATAATCCGTTTAAATATAAATGAGCACTGGATATGTTCAAGCATTTATGATATCTGCAAATGGTTTTGCTAACTAGTAAACAAGGTTACAACCTACATTAAACTGGCTTGCCCTTTGACCGTCATGTGACTGCAAACATTATCAGCCCACCTAAGACTTTTCTGAGCATTTTCAAAGTTGCAGAAATACGAATGCCCTCCCTGTTTTGTTTCCGAAAGAAAAATTCTTAACGGTCTAATGAAATAAGGCTTCACTAGTTTTTAGGATAACATAAAAATGTCCTCCAAGAAGCGGAAACTGTTAACAAGCGTATAGACGCTGGAAGTGTTGACTGTATTAATTTAGGGGACGCTAAAATGATAATTTTAACTGCATTGTTTTCTGAAAAGAAAGAAGTTTCAACGTAACAAATGCTATATCTGAAAAAATACATGTGGGGTCTTCTTCTACCATCAAACGCCGGAAAAGGTCGCCGGATGACCTACATTGTATTGGCGTGACTCGAAACCAAACAGCAAACAAAAAGGAATCAGAATCTACGCTATTAACGAAATGCTTCATAATCTAAAGGTTTGAAGTTGGATTGATTTAGATAAGACTTTTTGGTAAAATAAAGAACAGACAGTGGCTTTTATATTCATGATGCCCCGTCTTGATTGATATTTTGTAATATTCTTCTTCAGCATCGGATATTTCACACTCTTAATTCAAAATATGGCTTACCTTCGTACTATTTTCAGCAGAACTATTCACTACTTCAAATATGTAAGAATGAAAAATGCAGTTTGTGGATATTAATTTAGGAAAGAATGTTGTCTCTAACAATGACGTGTTCAATAAATAAAATTCCTCTGGATAAGGTATTAACTTAGTGAGTGAGTGAGTTGAGTTTTACGGCGAATCGACACAGAATGGTCATATATCGTCAAGAGGAATTAACTTAAGCTGAATATGGACTTAAACTGGATATCAATAGTAAATGTTAGTAACATTTTCTGTAGAAGTTTAGATATGATCAATTCTGTTTTATTGCATTTCATTATAAGGAATAGAAATGAATACTATTAACATTTCTCAATATTTTTCTTAAAATTTTGTGAATATATTAAACAATCTTATTATTAAATCCATAGTAATCTTCAATATAACACATCATTTTAATAGTTTGGGACTGGAAAACAAACAATTTTTTCTAACTTCTGTTAGCTTTTTTCTGAACGACCATCGTCCTGTTTACACACGAAGAAATGCAATAAGTTAGTGTTTGTTCTTTCGAAGTGATATTTGTTAGTTTAGAGCAAACTATGCATAATACCGTCTAGGACAGGAAATTGTTTATATAATTTGTTTATTATGCATTGAGTCCTACAGAGTCTGTCCGCGCGTTGTTTAGCAACAGAGAAGTCTACTTTTTATACTGTTTTAAGTTTTGTTTGTGATATTTAATGACCCACGTGCAAATGCACAGCAACAAAAACAAAGTCAAATAACACAGTATGTATGAGATAAAATACTGTCGTTAAGATGGATTTTAATTGCACATTTATAAAGTTTCAACAAATTAAACTGCCGCATAAACTTGAAGGGCGTAGATCTAGCTAAGTCAAACCAGAACAGAAAGTTGATAGAAACATATCATTGAACATAGTGATCACAGATCTAGAAACATTCTCAAGATTCATATAGTTGGTAGCAGAAGTCGCAGTTTTGCCCATCAAATAAAGTCAAGTACTTGATTCAGTTAAAACCGTCTCTAGCGCTAAGTTAGAAAAATATTTAAAACTATTTAGTAACACGTATCGACATAATGGAGACGCATTTGTGTTTATTCAAATTTTCCGTCGCATGCATATTTGGTTCATTATGTTTTCTGTGATATATATGCATAATCATCTTTGCGATATATAATTTGCCTGATAACCCCTTTTTACACAACAGAACAATATCAACCCTTACCCTGCTAAATTTCTATAATGAACTCTTTCAATTTGGACAGTACCATTAACTATTAAAAGGGGTGCTTACCAAAAAGATACTGACTGAATAGCGAACAGTGCAGATCATGATCAGACAGCATGGATGTGCAGGCTGATTATGATCTACACTGGTCACAAAGGCAGAATCAATCGTGTCTAGCATGATAAGGGTTAAGATTGATACGTTTCGCTGCATTATTCGTGAAAATAAGTCGGTGATATCAGACATCCTGTCAGTCAAAAGTAACGATGCGTATTTGGTTCATTATGTTTTCTGTGATATATATCCACAAACTGCATTTTTCAATCTTACATATCTTTACGATATATAACTTGCCTGATAACCCCTGTTTACACAACAAAACAATATTAACATTGATATGTTTCGGTGCATTATTCATGAAAAAAGTCGGTGATATCAGACATCCTGTCAATCAAAAGTAACGACTATTCCAGTGAGAAAACCACAAACCAAAAATGTTTTGAATGTTACAAATCGTAAGCAATTGGGGGTTTCAGATATGCTGAGTACGCATTATACATCTCTGTCTAGGCTTTCGAGCAAACTTTTTTTTAAAAAAAATCAACTACAACGTTATTGCCACCGATAGATATTTAGCCTTGTTGATATATAAAAAATATTTCAGTTCCCGCAACTAGAATCTATAAACAATAAAATCTGTAAGAAGATCCTATACGTTTAAATAAGACGGTAGAATTGAGCCATATAAATTGAAAGCCTCCGGAATCTTTGAAATTCTGTTCGACTTAAAGCTGTCTAGAGAAATATTTGCTTTGGCAAAGAACAGAAGACATACTTCTTAAAGTAGGTACTATGATGACGATAATATTTAAACACTCTGCAGTTATGTAACAGGTACGCATCTTCATTAATTGAAAGCATTTCCCAGACGTATATAAAAACACTTGTCTGTTATACTTTATACAATCTAAGACTCGTGTCTTCCCTGTACCTATAATACAGCACTGGTATGGAGATATTCTTTAACAGATTTTTTAAAAGCTTTTAACATGTTCCAAACAACAATTTCAGGTTTTGGCATTCGATTTACGTTTGACTGGATATTGGCTGTCTATTAGTGGTAAAACTTGGCGACCTTTTCTCAAAGAAGGTTGACCAATTTTACCTTCCGTTATAACAAATATGTATTGATAAATATTGCCATGATATCGCCACCTGAGCGTAAAAGTGGATAATTGCATTGATATAAAGAAACACTTGTCCACTTTTTGCGCTGTAATGACTGTAAATCCTAGGCAGTCTATACTCCTCATTTAAATGGGTCAACAGTGTTGTTGTACTTAAAAAATAGACTGGCCCGGTTTATAGAATGAATTAGAATTAAATCAACGATCAAATTGTAACAGCACAAGTCAAACTAAGGAGACACTTTTACCGTCACTATACGGCAGTTCACGTTGCTGTCGTCAAGACATAATACTGATCAGAAACACAGACATATGTAAATCGATCAGATCTTGTTATTTCCGTCTTCTATATGTCAAATCTTCATAAATATTCAGTAGGGAAAAGTGTTGTAACGACAGAGAAAGCCTTTTAGTTGATATTTTATAATGACATGTCTACTTTGCTTAGTATTAAATTAATGCACATTAAATTCCTAAATAAAAAATGATATAAATGGACAAAACTTCATAATTACGACCAAACTCGAACACAAGTAGGAAAAAAACAAGTAAATGTTCACCTCTAAAAACTTATAAGTAAATGCGAGGGAATCGTATAAGTAAATTGCAAATGACAATTTGTATGAAAAAAATATATCTGATTAGTAATGGTTTTGTTCGTTCTAGTTATGTGTGATGGATATTGAATACATATTAGATTTCACAGAGCACCAACAGGGAGTTAATCTTAACTTAAAATATTGTTATCTCAACGTCTTTGAAGAAACAGTATTTATATTTTACCTAGTAGATGTTCTCATTTTTCTTAGACAAAGCTAGGTTTTACAAGTCACCCAGTTCTTGTCAATACTGGTTGTTAATCACATACTCCCATGAAATATAATTATGTTGTAAAATTTACCATTGCATAAGGAGTCGCGTATCGCAGCTGCCTATCCGCATGTTTTAATTGCCGGATAAGACATCAGAAACGGCTCATATGTTTGGATGTCCGAATTTGTTAAGATCTTAAATTTATACTTAAAGGATAATACAGACCAATTTTGAAAACCCATTATCAATTAAATACCAAAGATATTTTTATACAACGAATGTTTGTAAAACTGGCACGAAATAATACAACACTTGCTCTAAGAAATGTGTCGATTCTAGAGGAAATTATATTAAAATGCTAGTCAGAATTCTTCTGAAATTATGTTTTAAGGCTGAAAATAGATATTTTGTGTTGCGAAACAAATAAACTTGTCTAGAATGTCAGTTCCAGGCACATCCAGTTTTGACACATTATCATTTAGTAGCATGTGATCACTAATCTAAACAAGAGCTGTCACAGGAGACAGCGTGCTCGACTATTTCGATGCTGGATAGTGAAACTGGTCACATCTGAGAAAACTGGAGCTGTCACTGGAGTGTTTATTAACTCCAATGGTGGGTGAAGATATTGCACAATAACCTGAGTCTGTGTCAAAGATATTAAGTAATAAGAGAAGTACAGATAAAGTGTATCAAAACACTATACAAGTACAGCCTAAGCAAAAAGGGGGCATAATTAATTAAATATTGGTGCAAGAGTTATGCATCTTGTATCATATGATGTGGGTGATGATGTGGAACAACTACTTCAAGTTTGAATCAAATGCATTTCATAATAACTGAGATATAGTGAAAATGCATCAAAATTAACTTTTAATTCTAAGTAAAAGGGGGCATAATTCATGAAATATTGGTGCCAGAGTTATGCACCTTGAGTTAAATGGTGTGGATGATGATGTTGAACAACTATTTTAAGTTTGAATCAAATCCATTCAGTAATAACAGAGATAAAGTGAAAGTGCATCAAAACTTTAACCTGAAATTCTTAGTAAAAAGGGGGAATAATTCATGAAAAATTGGTGCCAGAGTTATGCACCTTGTGCCAAATGGTGTGGGTGATGATGTTGAACAACTATTTTAAGTTTGAATCAAATCCATTCAGTAATTACAGTAATAACAGTGATAGAGTGAAAGTGCATCAAAACTTTAACCTGAAATTCTAAGTAAAAGGGGAAATAATTCATGAAAATTTGGTGCCAGAGTTATGCACCTTGTGTCATATGGCATGGATTATGATGTTGAACAACTATTTTAAGTTTGAATCAAATCCATTCAGTAATAACTGAGATAGAGTGAAAGTGCATCAAAACTTTAACTTGAAATTCTAAATAAAAAGGGGGAATAATTCATAAAAAAAATTGTGCCAGAGTAATGCATTTTGTGTCATATGATATGGGTGATGATGTTAAAAACTAAGTGAAAAGGGGAGATAAATCATGACATATTGGTGCAAGAGTTATGGCCCTTATGTCAGATGATGTGGGTGATGATGAGGAATAACTATTTCAAGTTTGAATCAAATCCATCAAGTAATTACAGAGATAAGTTGAAAAAAGAGAAAGTGTAAAAAAAACTTTAACAAAGGTGGGGGCGCGGAAAGACGCCGACGCCGACGCCGGGTCGAGTAGGATAGCTCTCCTTATACTTCGTATAATCGAGCTAATGAATTGTGCGTATTTCTTTTCTATTTTGTTTCCTTATTAAAGTTGAATTTTTAAATAAGTGTAGATGGCATATCTGTTGTCTCTTAAGTTTTAACCATAATATTTCTTTGCAAATAACAAACCATCATTATATGCAAACATGCAGTATTCTTTATTTCATAAAATCCCTGTTACATGAACGCTCCGATCATAAAAGCTAAGACACTTTAAAAGACGTATTACAGATAATCTGTCACATGATTTAAGGTTGAAATTAGGTCAGAAATAAGAAAATATAACGCGAAAATACCACACTGACCTAAGAAGACGCATGCATAACATACTACACTGACGAGATATGAATACGCAACAAACATAGACCTGAATATATTTTTACTACAAAAAACATCACCTTGAAATGTTCAACACATATACATCTCGATACTCTATACCCATTCTGTTCAAATTTAATCAGCACAACAGACCGTAAAAATAACACAATGGGTATAAAGTATTGAGATGTGTATGTGTTGAACTTTTCAAGGTGATGCTTGTTGTAGTAAAAATATATTCAGGCCTATCAATAATCAATTTGTAATAATCATTTTATGAGTAATTTTTCCGCTGCATGAAGTAAAGTTAAATATAATTACAATTTTGTTTGAAAATCTAAAATTTATATAGTTGTTTTAACTTATTGATTTACCCCTGTATAGCTACTGTGTAATAGTTTTTGTCGGGAAAAGAATATGTTATAATAAAATCTAAACTCTTTGGCAGCAATCCTTATTTGTCTGTTTGGAATAAGGTTAAGTTGTTTGGCATGTTGCGACATAATTTGATGTGTGAGAAATATACAAATGTACGAATGCATATATGAAAAAATCTGCATATAGAGCACTGTAAAGGATTATTAATCCTTAAGGATACTAAAATACGTATACAAAACTTACATGAGTAAAAATCATTTTAAATATATTTGCACTCAAACATTATGAAATAGCTTAAAATTATGTAAAGGAAAACCTGCTTGAAACACCCTTTGATAGAATTAAACTAATTTATTTATGCAAAGTGGTATGTGATTTAACATAAGCTTTAAGGTCTGAATTCCACAGTTTCTAAACATTTTATTTTGCCTGTTGTCTAAAATATTATATGTAACAGTCAATATTACATTCTAAACAGACCTTTTACGGCCCGTCTCGACGGGTTGGTATTACGATAGGAAGAAAGCGATAAAGACCGAAGCCTTCGAATCCATTTGAGGCATTCTTTATCTTGTTTTCTGTGCAAGCAATGGCAAATGTATTGGCAAGCTGATAACCAGTGTTTTACAAACTTCGTATGAAGATTTTATTCACACGAAATTCGTACGCATTTCGTATGATGGAAAAGCTGTTTCACAGAAGTTCGCAAATTTGCGACAATCCTACGAATGTAAGAAAATATTTGCGAAATTAAAATAGTTGTTGCACGGACTTCGTATATGTAGTAAACATCAATACAACGCAGAATATATATTGCAAATTTTGTTTTTCATTATTCCAAAACACAATAAATTGAAGAATGAAAATGGCCCATCATATTTATTCGTTATCAGGCTAACTTTCTGGCAAGGAACTGCGAAGATATCCAATACAGCCATGCCCACAAGTCGGCTAACAACATATTTGCGACTCAGCCTTTAAATCTACACTTTTCCAGCCTCTGAAATTTAGTCAGGTAGTACTTTAATGCAAAAGCATAATTCTAGAAATTCTGAAATGAATAAGACACGCATGAAAAAAGAAGAAATAAATATACAGTGAAACACCGCTCGCTCGAGCATCGATGACTCGAGCACCCGTGCTCGCTCGAGCAATTCATGTGGTCCCGGCCGATTTCCTTCTATTTTCTATCTGAAATTACCATGGCTGGGTCGAGCATCGATAACTCGATCGCTCGAGCATGACACCTGGTCCCTGTGTATTAATTTATTCTTTGTTGCTTCTGGCTAACTCGAGCAGAGGTGTCAAAATTTTTTGCAGCTTCGGCGATCAGAATGTATCGGTTAATTTAAATTTTTCGCACGTCGTGAAAATTGCGTTGTCTGTTCCCCGACTATCTTAAATGTTTGTTTGTCGGTATATTTGATCTGATAATGAGATTAATTATTGATGAAAGGTTAAAGAAAAGTTTTATTGATCAAATATTGATCAATTACTGTTTGCTTTAGATTAAAGCAAGCATGTTATTACTTATTACATCATAGATAACGTTTGTGATACTTTTTTTTAAAATGTCACGGGTTTGTTATCATCATGCATCACCGTTTCCTCTGCAAATGGTACTGATGACAATTGATACAATAAAACTTCAATTTTTCTTCGTATGTTGTTCAATGTTTGGGTCGCTCGAAACCATGGATAACTCGAGCATTTTGCTCATCCCCTTGCGACCTCGAGCGAGCGGTGTTTCACTGTATCTTATAAAATATCATTATATTGATTTATGATTACTTTACAAAATTATCTATCTGAATTTTCAACTTTACTTTGATTTTTCCACATATCAAAAATAAACCGTGGTAATGTGGTCTATCTTTTTGAATGAAAGAGATCACAAAGGTAATTGGCAAGTTTAAATTAATAAAGAGACAGTTCTGGTCATAGGTACCAAGGTCACATTTACTGAAACGAGAAATAAGATTTCCAGTTAATAACTTCAGTTTGAATTGATCAATATATTGCCAATAATTCAGTGCAAAACTGTATCTGTTATCCAAATTTCAAGGCTGTATCTTTAAAAAATAAGAAAGTAGGTCAGTAGGTCAAGGTCACATTCAATTGAACCCTAATTACTTGGGGTCATCAGGTAATTATAATTAAACAGTTTAGGAAATATGATCCGATAATTTTTAAAGTATTTTTTTCCTACATAACTTATATAAAACTAAGTGACCCCGTGGCGGGGCTTTAAATGGACCCTGGGTCATGAACAATCGTAGTAAAGGACCACTAGACAATGCCACATGTAAAATATCTAAGCGCTGTGCCTCTTGGTTTCAGAGAACATTTTTTTATGTTTTTCCTATAGAACTCTATGTAAATTCAAGGGACCATGGGGCGGGACCAATATTGACCCTGGGATCATAACTTGAACAATCTCGATAAAAGTCCACTAGACAATGTCACATACCAAATATCTAAGCTCTAGGTCTTCAGGTTTCAGTGAAGAAGATATTTGAAATTTAAAATAAAGTCGTAAAAGGAAAATAAGCCCCATCTCCTGGCGGCCATGTTTTTAACGAAATAAAATGGCTTAAGCAATTTTGATAGAAAGTCACCTAGAGATCATTTCTACAAAATATTTTTAAAATCTGTCTAACACATTCTGAGAAGAAATTTTTTAAAAATCTAACTTTCGCTATCGGTTGCCATGGTAACCACAGTCCTGAATTTATTTTAATTCTTTTGGAAACTGTCAAAATGGGCCACCAAAGGATCATTTCTGTGAAGTTTGGTGTAAGTCTTCCAAGTGGTTTTGAAGAAGAAGATTTTTGAAATTAACAATATAGCCATTGAGGGAAAATAAGCCCCGCCCCTGGCGGCCATGCTTTTTACCGAAATAGAACGGCTTAAGCAATTTTGGTAGAGGGTCACCTGGAGATCATTTCTACAAAATATTTTTGAAATCCGGCTAACAGTTTCTGAGAAGAAGATATTTAGAGATTCTCCTGTCTGTTGCCATGGCAACAACATTTCTGAATGGATTATAATTCTTTGGGAAATTTTGAAAGGGGGTTCCCAAGGATCTTTTCTGTGAAATTTAGTGTAAATCTGCCAGTAGTTTTCAACAAGAAGGTTTTATTAGAAATTGTTGACGGAGGTGTACGCACAACGGACGACGGACATCAAGCGGCCACAGAGCTCAATTAAGCCTTTGGCTCAGGTGAGCTAAAATGATTATTTTGTTAAGTTATTCTAGATAGCAATGAAATATGGCGATAAATCAACGGAATTCAATGTAAGTACATTGTAGCTTACAATATTAACATAAAGGTTCTTGAAACCCGATGACAAAAAATACTTGATTAATACAGGGTTACGCAATTCGTATTTCAGTAAAGGTAAGGCAGCATATCACCGTGCCTTGATAAAAAATGTCTCTTGTCTTAGATTGGTGTGCGCGGCAATATTACTTTCACATTTCTGTAAGACGTTGATGCATCTATATAAATTGATGTTTCCCGTGATAATAGCTCGAGATCAAATATCTGTGTTCATAAACTGAATTATACTTAGATTTGAAATTCTATTATCGTATTTCTCAAGAGACCAGTATGTACTTTTCAGATATGTTTGACGAGAGCTGATGTACGAAGCAATCACCTTTGCTCCGAGACATTAGACGTTTTAAACAATGTAAATTAATCAGTCTTAATTTTCAAATCGCCTCCGATTTAGATTTTCAACCTTAAATTGACGCTTGTTTCAACATAACTATGCATTATGTTTTCCCTCAAAATAAACTACAAATCTCCGAAAACATTAAACGGCGTAAAGATAGCATTACATTTTGATTTCTGACGATATTAAATATGAATAAGAACAGACAAATTCCGGTTAAACAACTGTGACAGTGTAATATCAGACAATATTAACTAATCGAAATATTTCGTTTGAATAGAAATGGGTACTGTATATGTTCTAGCATTTAAGCTATCTGCAAATGATTTTGCTAACAAGTAAACTGAAACAGAAATGAAATGGAGACAAGGTTACAACCTACATGAAACTGGCTTGCAACTTGACTGTCATGTGACTGCAAACATTATCAGCCCACCTAAGACTTTTCTGAGCATTTTAAAGTTGCAGAAATACTAATGGTAGTTGTGCCCTCCATGTTTTGGTTCCGAGAGAAAAATTCCATACGGCCTTATGAAAGGAGGCTTCACTGCTTTTTAGGATATATAAAAATGTCCTCCAAGAAGCGGAAACTGTTAACAAGTGTATAGACGCTGGGAGTGTTGACTGTATTAATGTAAGGGACGCTAAAATGATAATTTTAACTGCATTGTTCATTGTTTTCTGAAAAGAGATAAGTTTTCAACGTAACAAATGCAACCATATGGTACGTTTATTTCCATACACAAAGGGACCTGTCCGTCAGAGGTAAAGTGGATAACTGTACCTGATAATCTATGAAAATATCCTCCTGAAAACTTAAAATCATAACTAGTAGAAAGAATAACAACAATGATGCCAAGCTAACATGTAGTTACATAAATTTACGCGATCGTATTTTACCTTTAGAAAAAGTAATGTAGAAAGTGTGTTTGCTCAGAGGGGCCTCTGATTGTCTGATTAAGGAAATGTCGCTCTCCTTAAATCGCTTGTTCCTCATCGATGGGGGTTCAAATCTCGCTTGGAATGTAGAATTCTTCATTTGACAAAATCTGCAAGCTGGCTTACGGAAGGTCGGTGGTTCTATCAAGATGCCCGCCTATACCTGAAATGATACCCAGAGAGGCATGTGAGGTCTTCCTTTACCATCAAGCGCCGGGAAAAGTCGCTGTATGACCTAAATGTTATTGGCATGACTCGAAAGCAAACATTATTACACAAGGAATCTACGATAGATATCAAGGAAAAGCTCCATAATCTAAAGGTTTGAAGTTGGTCTGATTTGAGTCATATTTCTTTGTAAAATAATGAACTGACAGTAGTTTTTACTTTCAAGGTGCCCCGTTTTGATTGATATTTTGTCAACATTAGATATTTCACACTCTTAATTTAAAATATGGCTTAGCTTCATACTATTTTCAGCAGAACTAACCATTACTTCAAATATGTAAAAATGTAAAATGCAGTTTGGGGCTATTAATTTAGGAAAGAATGTTGTCTCTAACAATGACGTGTTCAATAAATAAAATTCCTCTGGATAAGGAATTAACTTAAGCTGGATATCAATAGTAAATATTAGAAACATTTCTTGTAGAAGTTTACATTTTATCAGTTCTGTTTTATTGCATTTCATTCTTACGAATAGGAAATAAAAACTATTAACATTTCTTAATATTTTTCTTAAAATCATGTGAATATATTAAATAATCTTAATATTAAATTCATAGTAATTTTTATGACCCTTACTGGGAGAGAAAACTTAACACATATCTGTTGTTAAATGGTCATGGGATGACCTTATTTATTTGTACAACATATAAGAGATAATCATTGAATTGTAATACAAATGTATAAGCGTTGCATTGGAAATCATTTTTCTATAAAACAGTCAGTGAAAACAGATGTATAAGATTAACGAATGGTAACGAAATGTGAAGGGTTCGTTCGAAATGGCAAAACTGTAAAGCAATGTATAAAATTCTTGAATGGACACAAAATGTAGGGGGTTTGTTCGTAATAGCAGACAAAACAATAACATTAAAAAGTTTTTGACATGGGTACCTCCTTGTATTTTTAATAACTACAGTGGTGCAGGGGATGGCGGTGGGCCAAAACGCGTATTTTTCTTTGTGTTTATCTAACCCACGCTAAAGTCGACTGATTAATCCGGTTCTGACCAGTTTTGATAGAACTAAATTCCTGACCATTTGCCGTCATATTCCTGACGGTTACTCCCTCCCAGTTCATGTCATAAAATACGCTACACCGTGAAGTGTAGCTTCCCTTTATGACCCTTACTGGGAGAGAAAACTTAACACATATCTGTTGTTAAATGGTCATGGGATGACCTTATTTATTTGTACAACATATAAGAGATAATCATTGAATTGTAATACAAATGTATAAGCGTTGCATTGGAAATCATTTTTCTATAAAACAGTCAGTGAAAACAGATGTACAAGATTAACGAATGGTAACGAAATGTGAAGGGTTCGTTCGAAATGGCCAAAAAGATAGATATTTGCTAAATTTCTATCTGCCCCACATTTCGTCCAGGGAGGTGCTGTATGGCAAGGAGGCACCCAGTTAAAGACATGATGTAAAATATTCATGTAGTAACAGTATACATGTATATGCTTGACTAGAACAGATTATACTGGCATGATGAGCATTCGGAAATAAATATTTACAACAAAATTATAATTATCAAATAGACATTCATGATGTTTAGTTCAAACTTTACGATGAAATAAACAAGCGAAAATAGACATTACACCTATTTGGCACACATATTTGGCACATCAATGCAGAAAAAGGGACCGATACTAGTAGTTTAAACATATTGCGTAAACTGACTTTAAACATGAAAGTCTAACTTTAGGGTTGAAACCCTTAATACTGGTACCGAAAGGGAAAATTAATATGTACATCTATATCTATACACAACCTTTGTTTATGGATTTCGTATTCGAATTCGAAATGTTAAAAACAGTGAAACATTCATCACTCATGTATGTGTGAATTGAAATATAATCAAGTTATCAGTATCATATGTTGTCTTGAACTATTTTCCCCTTTGTTACTGATATCATCCTGCATAAGCAGAATGTAATACGCGATTATGAAATCTGCCTTTAACAAGGCTTAAACACAAATATATTTGATATCAATGTAATACATGTATGCTATGTACAAGATACAACTACTGATGAAACTGTAAGAACAAAGTTAATAAACATCTGAAGGTATCAGGCCCCAGCATGATTTCTCCAGAAAAATAAAAAATATATATCTATTACAAATTCTTACATCGGTACATCTAATCATACGAAGTGTGTATCGTTTTCAACAAAATAGCGACAATAACGTATTTCGTACAGAACCGACTGCATCATGCTGAAACTACAGACTCTAACTGATCAGACTGAAATTTAAAAATGTGTTTTAACGGTTATAAGCCCCAGCACATAACCTTTAAACCTTCATGTTTTCAACTTGAATGAAGAAATATTGTAATCGTTAAAAGTCACAAAATTATATACAAAGTAAGTAAAAATAGAACCAAGTGTTAAAAACGGCTATGAGCCCAAGCACATAACCATACATGTTAAACTGACAATATAGTGTGCTATAAACAATTACATACAACTGAAATATGAAACAACTAAACATAATGCGAGCAATTGGTAATAGTACCTGATAACTCTGGGTGTAGAGTACCTTATGCATGTAATAATAGGCTATAAGCCCCAGCATATAACCTTGGCGCATATCTGAAAATGGGTCTATGCTCAAGAACATTATTTATTGTGAAAATAAAACACATACCGCAAGCCCCAGCATGCCGCATGCTATTTTCATGAGCCCTATTCAGAGTTTCGTATATATTTTTGGAAGGCATTGCTGTTCCACCGACCCAAGGACCTAATTTTTGCATCAGAATAGCCTCTTTGGGCACAGTCGGTAGCTTTTCCTATCCTAAAGCTGTGTGATTTGTATTTTTTTCCGTCAAGTCCACAGAAATTTAATGTGGACGCAAGTTTCTTTTCAAACATTTTGCGTGGGACTGGTAGGCCTGATGTCAAAGCAAACAAAGGACCGTCATGTCTACCTCGTAGAGTAAGGTAATCGTGCATTGCAACAGGTGGTGAAATATTCGTATGCCCATGTGAGAATGAAAGTACATGAGGTTTACCGTAATTGTGCTTGAAATATCTAAACGTAACTGTGACTGTTGTCGGCTTCTTTTCTTTATATGTTAACTCTACATCAGCTAACTTTAAGATAAAAGACTTCGTGCCTGGTTTTGATAGAGTAATCTCGCTACATCGGGCAAAAGCGTTGAATGCAAACAAGAACATGGCTATGAATAGCTTTTGGTGATAATAGGTTTCGCATGTATGTTGCAGCGCGTCCGTTAGTTTGTTTAATACGGTAACAGTGATTGGTAACCGTAGGTCATAAGAAGGAGCGAGACGTTGTGCCCCTTTAACGAGGCTTGTGACCAGAAAGTGACCAGAAGGGTCATTCATACCAGCAAGTTTGTGGATGTAACTTATACCTGACAGATATGTAGATATGGATTTAGAGGTCATTGGTTTTTGATGTAAGAAAGCTACAAAGAGAGCCATTTTAGATGCAGAAATTGGTATTTTTATTTTACCATCAAAAAATAGACCGGAGAATTGGGAAAATAGTTCCCATGCTCGCCTATATGTCGCCAAAGTAGCCGGAGCTAGTGATGCACTTAACAGACTTTCAACTCCTTGCATAATGTCTTCGGCTGAAGGGCTTGGCTTATTGTTGCTGGTTCCTGGTTGCAGAAGGGAGCTAACTGTCTGAAACGCTGAATCTGAAAGCGAGAGAGAGCGTCAGCTATGCTATTGTCTTTGCCCTTTACGTGCCGAGCTATGAAATGAATATTTTGCTGAAGACAATACAGTACTAGTTTCCTTAATAGAAACATAATGGAATTCAATTTTGAAGATTGTTTGTTGATGATAGCTACCAGAGCTTCATTGTCAGTGCAAAAAACAATGGTGTGATTTTTCCAAAGATGCCCCCAAGTGAAAACAGCTAAAAGTATTGGATAGAATTCAAGGAAAGTTATGTTGGCTTTATGCCACTCCTCAGGAAAAGCCCCAAAGAACCAGTTGCTTTTATAAACAGCGCCATAACCCTTCGCTCCGGAGGCGTCAGTATACAAAAAGAGGTTGTCGCTTGTCAGTAACTTGTCATTGATAAACATTGATACCCCATTAAAATCATTCAGGAACTTTAACCACATTAGCATATCTGCTCTGGCAGATGGTCTTAGTTTTACTTTAAAATGCAGTTTTTTAACCCCTATTGACAAGTTTATCAGTCTTCGCAGAAAGGCCCTTCCGGGTTTGACAACCGAACATGCAAAGTTAAGCAAGCCTATCAGGGATAAAAGAACTCTCAATGTGCAAGTATTTTTGTTGCACAATTCCTGCAGGAGAGACGCTGCTTTGGCCAACTTATCGTCTGGTAACCTTGCCTGCATTAAAACAGAATCTAATGTGATCCCAAGAAATGTCATGACTGTACTAGGGGCAAATGTCTTATCGGCATTAAGAGGGACGCCTAGAATATTGCACATCTTACAGAAAGAACTGAGGGCTTTTTGTGCCTCGGCGAAAGTGGGCGCTATAAAGAGGAAGTCATCGAGAATTTTAACTATACAGCGAATCCCAAATTTGTTTTTAGCTATCCATTTGAGCGCTGTGCTAAATGTTTCAAAGATCTGGCAGCTAGAGGATGCACCCATAGGAAGACATTTATCATAGTAAAACTGGTTGGACCATTTGAAACCTAAAAGACTGCGGTCATCCGGATGGACAGGTATGATTCTAAAAGCTGACTGTATATCTGTTTTTGCCATGAATGCACCTCTACCCATAAATTTTAAGTTAGCTATGGCATCCTCAATAGACTCATAGGAAACCTCTGTACATGAGGAAGGTATCTGATCATTAACCGAATCACCGGAGTTGCGGGGATATGACAGGTGGTGTATCATTCTGAACTCTCCCGGCTCTTTTTTGGGTACAACGCCAATTGGGGAAACTCTGAAATTTTCTAACGGTATTTCAGTAAAAGGTCCTGCAATTCGATTTGCTTCGAGTTCTTTTGAAAGTTTTGCAGCAACCACCGAAGCATGGTCTTTTGCGGATTTGAGGTTTGGGCTATTTGAGCTGGTTCTGGAACCTTGAAAATTTATATTGAAACCACAGCGGAAACCGTTGACAAGATATTTATTTAATTTTGGGTCATAACCACTGAGTAAGTCTGACAGGTTTTCCCAATGAACCGGTGTAACAATATCCGTCTGATTATTTCTGGGAGAACTTATTTGCTTGAAGGTTTGGCCTACTTGAGGGGGTTTGAACTGAGGTAGAGGTGGGGTTTTGCTGGGATGCTTCTCCAGACTTTTTCCAGCACCTAAACTGGGGGTGGTTACCAAAGCAATTCCTACACTTGTGGGGGTAATTGCATCCCTGACAGTGTTCGCCCCTGTTGAATTTGTGGCAGGATTTTCTTGGCTGGCCCGTTTTTGGGCCCGTGAAGCGAAAGGGCTGTTTCTGATTGTGGGCCTTGATAAAAAGCTCATGGTGAATTGAGTCCCAAGGGACAGGGTGGTGTTGACGGAGCTGCCGGAAATTGGTATCATAGAAATGCCAATTACCTCTTGCTTTTGCAATTGACCTGATAGTATTGCCATACTGTGCTAATTGCTCAGCTTGTTCTGGATACCTTTGTCTGTAGACCGAGGAAAATATGGCAAATGTGTCCGTCCATTGTTCTATGGTTATGAACTTTTTAACATGGGTTTGGTTAATGGAGGAAACGCCTTCCTGTGAAATTGTAAATTGGAAGGATTCCTGTGTCTTATTAAATGCAGTGGAGAAATCTAAATATTCATTTGACCAAATTTTTTCTTTGATTTTGGTGGGAACCGATGCATATAGTGGGATAGTAGGTGAGGTTTGTAAAGTTAAAGAGCTAAAACACCCAGAGTCACCAGTACCTGACGTAGATAAGCTAGACGTAGATGCTGAAGGCTGGTTGTCTTCCCTTGACTTTTCTTCTGACCCGGATGGAACTGTGACGCTGTCCTTGGTAGGTTTCGTACATTGTTGTGTGGCATCGGAAAGGGTTTCGTGGTCCAGTTTAGCCAGAGATCTCTTCACAATGTCATTTATTTTTGACTCTATAAGTTTTTCTAATCGTTCTGACATAATGTCGCCGTTCATGGCATCAAGTTCATTGTTAGCATCTTGATTTGGATCTTCCACTACCGATTGTCTTTTTGGCTGTTTAGGCGGCTGTGTTGAATTTGTTGTCACAGCTTTCCTTTTCACAGTGGACCGTGGTGCGCTTTTCGACGCCATACCCTGTTTTTGCTTGGACTTAGCCTTTCCTTGCCCTGGCATTTCTGTAAATTAGTATATGTAAGAATTAGAATTCGTAATGTAACTTTACATTCAAATGATTTAGTGTTCCATTGCTATTGGAAAATGTCTAAAATTTTTTTTTTTTTTTTTTTTTTTTTTTTTTTATATATATGTATATCTAAATACATTTATATAAATGCATAAAAAAGCTGTAAGTTCACTATACATGAAATGTTATAATTATCAGACTAAAATATACATACTCATAATTAACCCTTATAAGAAAAGAAATAAATTTATGTTATAAGATGGCATTATGTAACATTTTTTTTTTTTTTTTTTTTTTTTGGTAAGTAATGGAAAGGGGGACAACTGGTATCGATTTTTAAATTTTCCATATTGGAGTTACTTCCCCTAACGATTTTTTTTTTTTTTTTTTTGATATCATTTATCCGAATGAATTCCGTAAATACATGCAATGGTTTAAATGTGTAAAATTGTATACATCATATGCTGTGAAATGAAATTCACATGCTGTGAAAATCAAACAGCATTTTATACTGTGTCACAAAATATATGTAGATAAGTATACCCACATCAATCGAATGTAGCATAACAAACCTTTTATATGGCCAAATAATAACAATGGGTCTTTCTAAAGATCCCCATTGTGGGTAAACTTAAGGCTATTTAAAATCATAATAAGCATAAGTGCTATGAAAGACACCACAGTGTTTAAGTCTATGACTCGCAGAAAAATTATAAATGTAAAATTGCCACTGCGCTTAAGCCAATCAATGACTCGCAGAAAAATTTATAAATACAAGATGTTACTGCGCTAAAGTCTATGACTCGCAGAAAAAGATAATAGCAAAATGCCACTGCGCTCAAGTCCAATGACTCGCAGAAAAATATAAAGGCAAAAAGCCAATGCGCTCAATATAATGGTCGCAGAAAATACAAAAGCAGACATCACTGCACTTAAGTGTACAGCTCACAGGAAACATGGATGCAAAATGCACCGTAGTAAGTCTATGACTTGCAGAAGGTTATATCTGTATTGTAGTTGCCCCTCACATAAACATTATATCATTGCACGTGCGTTTTTGGATGAAATCTTGTGCAAAGTGATAGTCATAATAGAGGCTAAACAATACAATGGCTTAAAAAAAATATATATATATATCTTTGTCGGATACCCAAACAGTAGCTTGTTGATTACTACTTTGGGGTACACTTTTTTTTTTTTTTTTTTTTAAACTTATTATCAGAAGTAACCTCTGTAGTCCAGGGTAAAAATCACTAAATATAAATGTTTAAATATCATGATAGGCCATTTTAACCAAAAAGCATAATAACTAAGTAGCCACATTGATATTTAACTTAAATAGGAAATTTTGTTTAAAGTAGATTGCATATATTACTTAAAATGTATGTTAACGAGTTAGTTTAAAAAATACTCCCCTACGATCGTTTAGTAGGAGCTTCTTATCGCAGTCATGATTGCATGTCGTAAGGACCTGTAAAAGCGTCGTTGTCCAAATGGGCTGAGGTGGACCCCGTCAGCAGCAAAAATTGGTGTTTGCGCCTGGAATATCCTCTTGTGAGTCCAGAAACGAACTGCATCATGCGAATCAACTAGTGTGCGGAGAATGCGATTAGCCAAAAGTCGTTTTTCATGATATAATTCTACCGACACGTTGTTTGGGTTCCTCCTAGTAAAAAGTTCACCAATAAACACAGACTTTACTCCAAAATCTTTGACCAGCATTAGACTGATTTCCTCCAGCGCATTGGCTATAATAAGGGGCTCCGCCGGAGAGTCCAGATCGTTCTCCCCTAGCTGCAGGATGACGATTGTTGGTTCAATGTCCAGGAGATATTCCCTAAACCGATCCTTGAATAATGTTGCCGCATCTTGGTAACTATTATGTGAATCGCATGCTTTGAGTCCACCTAGACCCCTGTGGAACACCGAACACTCTTTCAAGTCGTAGTTTCTTGCAAAATTTAGACGAGTAAATTCTATATTTAGTCGTCGAATGAAACTATGTCCTATTACTGCAACACAAAGGCGGTTGTCAGCCATTCACAATGATTTCTGTACTTTGTGACAAAGTTTGTCTTCAAACGACACAGTATACCTTGTTTATGTATTCCGAATCCAAATTCCAATTAAATAACTGTATAAAATCAATATCAATAGACTTCAAATAAGATTAAAATGCTAATTTCCTTTGTATATCAACCAAAACGCGTATTTTTCTTTGTGTTTATCTAACCCACGCTAAAGTCGACTGATTAATCCGGTTCTGACCAGTTTTGATAGAACTAAATTCCTGACCATTTGCCGTCATATTCCTGACGGTTACTCCCTCCCAGTTCATGTCATAAAATACGCTACACCGTGAAGTGTAGCTTCCCTTTAATATCACACAGTCAACATTTTAATAGTTTGAGACAGGAAAACAAACAATTTTCTAACTTCTGTTAGCTTTTATCTGAACGGCCATCGTCCTGTTTACACACGAAGAAATACAATAAGTTAGTGTTTGTTCTTTCGAAGTGATATTTGTTAGTTTAGTGCAAAGTATGCATAATACCGTCTAGGACTGAAAAGTGCTTATATGATTTTGTTTATTATGCATTGAGTCCTACAGAGTATGTCCGCGCGTTGTTTAGCAACAGAGATGCCTACTTAGAAGTTTTTCTAGTTTTGTTTGTGATATTTAATGACCCACGTGCAAATGCACAGCAACAAAAACAAAGTCAAATAACACCGTATGCATGAGATTCAATATTGCCGTTAAAAATGGATTTTAGTTGCACATTTATATAGTTATCGACATTAAATGAAACTGCTGCATACACTTGAAGGGCGTAGATCTAGTCATGTCAAACCAGAACAGAAAGTTGATAGAAAAATACCATTGAACATAGTAATCACAGAACTAGAAAATATTCTCAAGTCTCATACAGTTTGTAGCAGTAGTCGCAGTTTTGCTATCAAATAAAGTCAAATCCTTGATTCAGTTAAAACCGTCTCTTGCGCTAAGTTAGAAAAATATCGAAAAATGTTTAGTAACTCCTACCGACATAATGGAGACGCATTTGTATTTACATGTATTCATATTTTCCGTCCCATGATTATTTGGTTCATTATGTTTTCTGTGATATATATGCATAATCATCTTTGGGATATATAACTTGCCTGATAACCCCTGTTTACACAACAGAACAATATTAAGTTTGATACGTTTCGCTGCATTATTCATGAAAATAAGTCGGTGATATCAGACATCCTGTCAATCAAAAGTAACGACTATTCCGGTGAGAAAACCTTAAACCAGAAATATTTTGAATGTTACAAATCGTAAGCAATTGGGGGTTTCAGATATGCTGAATACGCATTATATATCTCTGTTAATGCTTTCGAGCAAAGTTCTAAAAAAAGCAGCTACAACGTTATTGCCACCGAAAGATATTTAGCCTTGTTGGTATATAAAATATTTCAGTTCCCGCAACTACTATTTATAAACAATAAAATCTGTAAAAAGATCCTTTACATTTAAAAAAGACGTTTACATAAACGGTAGAATTGAGCCATATAAGTTGAAAGCCTCCGGAATCGACTTAAAGCTGTCCAGAGAAATTTTTTGCTGTGCAAAAACTGAAGACATATTTCTTAAAGTAGGTATTAAGATAGCATCTAAACACCCTTCGTTCATGTAACAGGTACGCATCTTTATTGATTGAAAGAATTTCACAGACGTATATAAAACTACACTTTCATTTTCTGTTATACAATTTAAGACTCGTGTCTTCCCTGTACCTATAATACAGCACCGGTATGGATATATTTTTCAACTGACTTAAAAAGCTTTTGTGTAAATACCTTTGCATGTTTCCAACAACAATTTCGGGTTAAGACATTTGATTTAAGTTCGGCTGTCGATTTAAGTTTGGATGAGTATTGGCTGTCTATTAGTGGTAAAACTTGACGACCTCTTCTCAAAAAGGTTGACCAATTTTACCTTTTGTTTGTAACAAATATGTATTGATAAATATTACCATGATACCGCCACCTGAGCGTAAAATGTGGATAAATGCATTGATATAAAGAAACACGTCCACTTTTTGCTCTGTCATAACAGTAACAGAATGTATGTGTTATTCCTAGGCAGTCTATACACACTACCATTCAAAACAGACAATGCTAACACAATAACTTCATTCATTATTCATAAAGGAATACGGAGTCTATCCATGTATAGCAACAGAGATGTCTTTTTAGAAGTGTTTGTAGTCTGTTTTTTTTTACATTTACCAGTACAGATGCAAATGCACAGCATCAAAGATATGTGTAAGAAACAAAGTATAACGGGTGTGTTATAGTGTGTGAAAAAAAAGGCCTAATGTCCTCATGCGTTTTGTAAACACAGCCGTAGGTATATTAGATTCAAATTTGACATTTAAAAACATGAAAAATGACTTCATATAGTATACTTAATGTCACTTAAAACGGGCTTTTTAAACACTCAACTGTTACTACATGACATTTAATTATGAATGTAGCTCTGTATGCAAACATAATTTATATCGTTCTTATTATCACTTTTTGCGACAACGAACGTTTCGGCCAAGGAGTTTTATCCATTTACATGCACACGTCACATATTACATATTTTGCAATTATTCTGACTAACAAAAATATAAAATAAGTATAGTAACGTATATATCGTAGTAATACGATCCCAAATGAAGAAAAATCTTCACTTGCGTTAAGAAGAAGAGGACATCTTGAACTACAATCAATTCTAGAATGCTTAGAAACACCTGTCAGCATCTTTGAGAACTGTGTTCCTTTGCAAGTTTGTTTGCCCTCGTTGTGTCACGTTAATTGTGTTTTTGTACTCTTTACTTGATTGATTGGTACACATCCATCCACTCACTGTTAAAGAGTTTTGTTTTATGGTGTTGTTTTCTTGGAACGTGAATATTCCCTTTAGATCTTTACATATTTATATAACTCATCTTTGTAACAATAACAATATTCAAATTGATATCTTTGGTGTGGTGTTAGATACTTTATTCATGAAAGAAAGTGATATCGACATAAATAATACTTTGCGGCTATTCAAAAGGACAAAAATCTACAAATCTGGAATGTTTCATATTAGAAGCAATCGAAAGGTACAGATTCATTATAGGTAAATTAATATGCAGTCTGTGCATCTACGTTTTCAGCTGTATAATATATTAGATAATAAAAACTATGAATGCAATTTCATTGCCACCGTAAGACGCTGTGGTCGCGTTTTGGTTTACATACCAGTTCCCAAAACGCCTTATTAGACTAAGGAGTTTTATTTAACTCTTAAAAGGCGGTACAATTTTGACATCAAATCCGTAGTCTCTCGAGTCTCCGATATTCGGTTAAAACAAACAGCTTTTCAAAACTTTGCTTTGCAGATAGGAATGACATAACTCTTTCTGTATATGTCAAATGAAGTAAATTTTTAGGCAAGAGTCAGGAGACAGACATGTTTGTTGGAGATATATTTTATGGCAAAAAAAAATGAAAATAAATAGTATAAAATAAGCTTCTTCATGTTGTTAAAGTGTCCCAGTGGTCGAGCAGTTACGGTTGCTATTAGGAAGTCACTCAGATGGCTTACGGAAGGTCGGTGGTTCTACACAGGTGCGTGGCCGTAATAAAACATACCGGCATCTGAGGATCGTTGTCCACCACCAAAGCTAGAATCTGTGATATGGCCCATAGATAATGTCGGTGTAACGTTGGGCCGAACAAAAATCATGTTGCCGAAACAAGATCAAATGGCCTTTGCTGCGTAAACATAATTATATAGAGTTAAAAGAAATATTTACCTATTGATGATCATTATAAAATTTACATGTGTCCATTCTGATCAATATAGTAGTGGTTCTTGATCATATCAGTTGATCAACATTTTCGTTTTTGTCGCGTTGAGCGGCATGCGGAGTTTCCACTTTTTCTATGATATAAACTTAATAAAATCTTAACATTATTAATCATAACTGTCATATTTGGTAAAATATAAAAGACGATTCTTTGAAAACATAGAATGTAACCAAGCAAAGTAATAGCAGAGTCTGACTTGGTTTGACAATCTGTTCATGACAAGTAATCAAATGCGCAGCATCTCTCGCGCCTAAGGTCTAAGGAAGACACCATTATGCAGAAAGAATGAATTAACTCGACGATCAAATTGTAACAACGGGACCACTTTTACTGTCACCACACGTCACTTAAATATTGCTGTCTTCAAGACATAATTCTGATCAGAAACACAGAAATATGTAAACCGATCAGATCTTGTTATTTCTATATTCTGTATGTCAAATCTTCATAAATATTCAGTAGGGAAATGTGTTGTAACGACAGAGAAAGCCTTTTAGTTTATATTTCATACAGTGACATTTTCCTTGGCTTAGTATTAAATTACTTCATATTAGATTCCTTAATCAATAATGATATAAAAGGACAAAACTTCTAATACAACCAAACTCAAACACAAGTAAAAAAACAACAAGTAAATGCTCAGCTTTAAAAATGCGACTGAATTGTATGAGTAAATTGCAAATGACCATTTTAATGAAAAAACTTATCTTACTAGTACTGGTTCCGTTCGTTATTTGTGATGGATATTGAATACTTATTAGATTTCACAGACTCACATAATAGAGCTCTGACAGGGAGTTAATCTTATAACTTAAAATAGTTGTTATTTCAACTTCTTTGAAGAAATAACTAATGCATTTATTTGGTTATATTAAGTGTTCCATACATGAGATAGACCAATGTTAATGCTAATGCTTTTCTACAACGAGAGTTTAAAATGTTACCTAAAATTACGAAATTATACAGCACTCGCTCTAAGAAATGTGTCGACTCTAAACGAAATTGTATTAAAAATGCTAGTCAGAATTCTTCTGAAATTATTTTTAAGGCAGAAAAATAGATACTTTACGTTGCGAAACAAACGAACTTGTCTAAAATGTCAATTCCAGGCACATTCAGTTTTGACACATTATCATTTTATAGCATGGGATCACAAAACGGATGGTGCGTATTTCTTTTCTATTTTTGTTTTCTAATTAAAGTTGAATTTTCAAATAATTGTATATGACACATCTGTTGTCTATTAAGCTTTTATTTAGAAATAACAAACCAACATTACATGCAAAGATGCAGTATTTTTATTTCATAAAATCCCTGTTACATAAACACTCCGAACATAAAAGCTAAGACATGCCGTTACAGATGATTTAAAAGACGTCCTCAGATAATCGGTCCCGTTATTTAAGGTTGAAATTAGGTCAGAAGTAGGAAAATATAACGAGAAAATACTACATAGACATATGAAGACGCGTGCATAACATACTATACTCCCACCAATATATTGTCAAGAGATCAATTTCACTCACGTCTTTACAAAACGGAAATGTATAAATAACGCAACTTAGTCTATGAGATTATAAAGTTGGATAACAATGCCTGCGGTCCGGGTTAGATTTTCAGTCGCGGCTAGTGTGAATCCGTACTTGGATTCAGTGTTGTTATCATTTCTGATCCTTTTGGATCAATGAATCCATTCAACATATGTGTAATAGAGTTCCGCTGAAGGTATTAGACCCCTAATAGTAATGTTTAAAAAGTGGCATTTGCTTGGTATATTCTTACAGTTGACCGTGCTTCGCACTGTGTTGCATTTTTAAACAACTTTTACCGTGCCGTTTTTATAATTTTTGTATAATTCATGGTATTCCCTCAAGCTCAAGTTGAGACAAATTTCAAAGTGATGGCCTTTATCCAAAACGTTTGCAGATAATTCATTTTATCATTATTTTTTATAAAAGAAACATCAAACTATTGGAAAACAATTATAAAACGTAAAATAAAAATGTCAATATCATTTTTTCTAGGGTGCATCAAGTAAACGGATTTAATGAGACAGAATTCTAACTCCAACATTGAAACATTAAGGTCGAATCCTGCGGGTCTGTTTTGAATTTTGCACACTTCATTCAAAAATAACCTTGTGGCGGAAGTAAAACCTACCTACATTTCTTCCACAATATGTAGTATAAAGAACGAAGGCAAAATAGAGAACTTGTATCGCATGTAACTCAGTATTTTTAAAGATGTCTAACTCTACCCCTTCTGTTTTAGAGGTATTTTTTCCACTTTTATAAAATAAATCAATAATAAGTCTTGAAGAAAGTAAAAACTTACTAGAAATAAAGGGAAATAAAGGAAAACAATTGGTCCCAGTGGGGCTTAACCTACGCCCCTCTGAAAATTACAGTCAACGTAGGTTTATGGTAAGAATTGAATGCTCTTCAAAAAGGAGGTACTCTATCGTAGGCCTAATACCTTAAGTCGGTGCTTGGGGGCGTGAGAGGTGTTGCACATTTCATTACCTCTCTTGAGCAGACTCAATTAATCCGAGTCTGCTATTATTCTTCTTGGTTGCATTCTTTGCTTCCAAAGGATCTTTACTTAAAGTGGTATTGTTTCCAGGAGTATCAGCCTAAACTGAATGCTTGGGCGGTCAATATTGCACCTGTTTTTGGCTCGACTGAAAATAAATTGTACCATGCATTTAATGTTGGGACGTTCGCCCAGTACCCAATCTTAACAAGAATCCTTTACTTTTACTTTTCGATGATAGAATATTCTTTTCAATGCTTATTATTATTATTAGTAAGAGCAAGATGAAATCAAGCCGAATATGAATTTGTCATTAAGTTTATGTCGCTATGAAATTCAATGTTATTTTGAAGTTTTAAAAATAGTTCAAGTGTATATTGAAATGTCCTGTAAAAATCATCAAGGAATATCTTAACCATATTCGTTTTTAAATTTGGTCTCAGTATCCGAAAATTGATAGAAATATGCAAAAATATTTAACAAACATTTTAACGCCCCTGTTCCTCGATAACAATTTCGGCAACACTAATCTTCCTAAATAACTCTATTTAGGTAGTTCTGCATGTCTGGATCAAATCATTTTTGATTGATTTGTCAAAACTTCAGAAATTCACAAATAAAAATATAGGGTTGTAAGCTTGATTTTAGCTAGACTAATTTGAATAATTTGGACCTCACACAAATTTTCATAATGGAAGTCAATGGGAAAATCACAATGGCGAATAATGTAGATTTCAATGAAACTTCTCACAGTCGAAAAACACATATGGCACATAATATAGTGAAATAAAATGTGTAGCTTCGTATGCTTGGTTTTGAAAATATATGCCCACGATTGAAGTGATCGAAAAATTCCAAGCTAATTTTAAGACTTTAGTTCGAATTATTTAACGTGTCAGATGTTATAATATCATAGTTTAACACTTGAAAGATAGTAACGTTGCCGTTGTAGTAAATTTACTCATGGGTTGCCATTAATTCATAAAATGGTTTTCATTTCTGTACGCCTAATTCAGGCTTTATTATACGTTATCCGGATAAATTATGTTACGCCATTACTTTCGATTTATCAAACGCCTAGAACTATCTTAATGGAACAAATAACCATGTCGTAGTAGCACCCTTTTGTCAATAAAAGTTTTAAGGCATAGTCACTCGCCTTAAAACCTCACTACCTCCGTAAGTGAGACTGTACTACATACGAATACATATACTTGAAATGGATTCTGTGACCCCAAATACACATTTGCGAATAGACTGAGGCTTATTCTATACCATGTCAGGTGTTTAGCACCGATACACTTTGGAAGAAGCAATAGTGGCTTCTTAGTTAGCCACACAAGAACGGATCTCAATATTTTTATTGCCTTGGTAGGGATTCGAACCCTGGACGTCTGGTTTGACAGATATTGATTGCTACATAATCGGACCGCCCAAGTACACATCAGCTGAGCACTGGAATTGACAGACACAAATTCAGATTATATGGGTCAATTACCTGGTTATCTTATGAAAGGTATATATTTAATCAGCCGTAAAACAGACTTGAATCAAAATGTTTGGTTGCTCAATAGTTGTCTGTGAATTTAAGTGTGCGAATTTGTAAAAATAGCGTGAAAGACATGCTATAAAAAGAAGCATGTCATGCTATTGCTAAAAGCAAAGCAATGTTGTAGTTTTTTTCTCTTTGAATTTAGAACATTTTCAGAAAAAACTAGAAGAAGAAATTAAAAAAGCTAAATAACTACTAGGAGGAAGAATTTTGCTCACACGATGAACAAGACCTTACAGCTCGTGAGAGAATGGCAATATGACTTCGTATAAAATAATTCTTGCTAAAGACCGAGGTTTGGAATATTGCTTCCTTATGGGATGTACAATAAAGGCCTCCATAAAGTGATTTTGATAGACATCCTGATTCAGTACAACTGAATAGTCAATGTGTTTAAATCAAAGAGTGGTGTCTAGCTTAGTTAACGAAACATATATAAGACATCAGCGACATGGGATTGACACAAAATGAATGCCCGAAAGCTTTCAACATTCCCAGACTTATGGCGGCCGTCATAGACCTCAAGCATATCCAATGTGACCCTTTTTAGACGGTAAAATTGTTTCTGTTAACAAGATTCCATATAATATGTACGTCATGATAAAATTATTGCGAAGACAATAGTATACTAAACTTCAGAGTATGAACGAGGCTCAGTCAAACCGAGCTTGCAACATTTCCTGATGGTTTCCCCTTTTTTTCTATTTAAATACATCCACTTGTATTTAAGGCGAGAGAAGGCGAGAACAACACGTGTACGATTAAAATGGAAATAATATTGTCATATATGTGCCCCTCCGGGCATTACATCAGGCACCTGGGTTGAACTACCTACCTTTCATAAACCAACTGAAAAGAATTGACTTCCAATGCGTGGTTTCTAACGTACAGCGTTGAGAGACAGGTAATTCGAAGCCAGTGACCTTACCTACTCGGCATTGTAGGACCCTTCTCTTCTATCATATCCCCGTCGATGAACCCATAACAGAGAAAGCAAGATAAATACCGCATAAAAATGCAAAATATATAAAGAACAGATAACCGAAAGGACCAAATACTACCTGAAAAAGGAATCGCCATTAAGGCCCCGGCGAAACTGGGTGGTAAACCACGATAAATAAATAAAAAACTTTTTTTGCATTATTTTATGCACGTGCTACTTCTACATTTCAAACTGATTTGTTTTTTGAACATTTTGTTTTACCAAACGGAGAGATTGTTCTAACTTGCTAACATGTCTGAGTATCACGACTTACGTTTTCGACGGACATATGTTTTCGACGATGTCGGTATTTCCGGTTAATTTGCATATTCTGCGCATGTCAAGCGGTGGTCACCTAGTATTTTTGGTAGAATAAACAAAGTCCTACATGTGTCCTAATTTCATGACTTAATGTTTAAAAAATGAAAGTAAATCAATAAATTAATATCAACATACCGTTTTATCTTTTAATTAATCCTAAAATTGGTACTTCAGTGACACCAATATTTAATCACTTAGCAGCATGGAGTAATATCAGCTTCATGTTTCAAATGTCAAACTGATTCTAAAATATTAAGAAAGTAGGTCAGTAGCTCACTTTTCATGGTCACTGAAAGTCAGTTTTAAGATCGGTGTGCAAAACTGTATTTGTCTTCCAAATTTCAAGGCTGTATTTAAAAAAAGAATTAGGTCAGTAGGTCAAGGTCAAAGTGAAGTGGTCCCTAATTACTTGGGGTCATCAGATAATTATAACAAAACAGTTTAGGAAATATGATCAGAAAATTTTTAAGTATTTTTTCCTATATAACTCATATAACAAATGACCCCCATGGTCAGGGACTCTTTTCACACCAGGGGCGTAATTGGAACATTCTTGTTAGAGAACCACTAGGAAATGCAAAATACTAAGTATCAAAGGCCTAGGCCTTGAACTTTCAGACAAGAAGATTTTTTTTAATTCTTATATAAACCTATGTAAAACTTGGGACCCCCACGGGCGGGGCTTCTTTTCAAACCAGGGACATATTTTGAACAATCTTAGTAGAGGACCACCACGCAATGCTACATACCAAATATAAAAGGCCTAGCTCTAGTGGTTTAGGACAAGATGGGGCGGGGCCTCTTTTCACCCCAGGGCCATAGTTTGAACAATCTTGGAAGAGGACCACTAGATGATGTCACAAACCAAATATCAATAAGAGGATTTTCCCTGTATAAGTCTACATAAACTATGTGACCCCCGGGGCAGGGCCATATTTGACCCTAGGGAGGACCGCTATATGATGCTACATATATGTATCAAATATCAAAGCCCTAAGCCCTGTGGTTTTGGAGAAGACGATTTTCAAAGTTTTTTCCTATATAAGTCTATGTAAACCATATGACCCCCGGGGCAGGGTCATATTTGATCCTAGGGAGATAATTTGATCTAACTTGGTAAAGGACCATTAGATGATGCCACACACCAAATATCAAAGGCCTAGCTACTGTGGTTTTGGATTTAAATTTTTCCTTTCGATTGTCATGGCAACCAGAGTTCTTCATGGATTTAGTTTTTGGGCAAAGTTGATAGGGGGGCACCCAAGAATCATTTCTGTGAAATTTAGTGTAAACCTGCCCAGCGGTTTTGAAGAGGAAAATTTTTGAAATTTACAATATAGCAATAATGGTAAAATAAGCCCCGCCCCTTGCGGCCATGTTTTTTTCACTGAAACAGAATGACTTAGGCAATTTTGGTAGAGGGTCACCTAAAGATCATTTCTGCAAAATATTTTTGAAATCTGGCTAATAATTTCTGACAACAATATTTTCAAAGTTTATCCTTTCGGTTGCCATGGCAACCAGAGTTCTGCAGGGAATTAAATTCTTTGAAAGGGAGCCACCCAAGGATCATTCCTGTGAAGTTTGGTGTAAATCTGCCCATTGGTTTTGAAGTAGGAATTTTTTTTACAAATTGTTGACACACAACACACGACGCACGACGGACATCGAGCGGTCACAAAAGCTCACCTTGAGCCTGTGGCTCACGTGAGCTAAAAAACCTATACCATACAGTAAGAATACCGCGATCTCATTTATATGACCCGCTTGCAGAATAAATTAAGAACGCAAAAGACATTCTTTGATGTGTACTTACATTACACATGCTAATTGTTAAACATTCAGGCAGATATTGATTTAAAAAACATCCACATTATTAAATGGGTGTTACTTGATAAATGTTATGATTGGGTCCTATGATCAACACGAGTTGCACAGAACAGGGCCGATTTATGTCAGATGCCCAAAGTTAAACATATGAAACAAAATATTCAATAAACGCAAACAGAACAAAAAGGAGAATAATTAAATTGCCTACTTGTCAAGCGACAAAACAATACAAGACCTTCACTTTTTGTGTGGTTATTATCCGGAAATCTGAGTCCACAGTAACTAGGCCTTTGATATTTGGTATGTGGCATCATCTAATGGTCCTTTACCAAGTTAGGTCAAATTATCCCCCTAGGATCAAATATGACCCCGCCCCGGGGGTCATATGGTTTACATAGACTTATATAGGAAAAACTTTGAAAATCTTCTTCAACAAAATAAACAAAATATTCAATAAACGCAAACTTGAATAGGACTTACCAATAACTCACTGAAAATATATTAAATAGCGTTGAATATGGTTGAAACGTTGATAAAATGCAACACAATATCTGTTTCACTTCATAGGTGAGGATTTATACTAACTGAAATGCATGGTATAGGTTTTTAGCGTGATTGGCTTGAACCGTCGAATACGTAAGTCGTAAAGTGCGAGCTGGTGCTTTCAACCAACTTCCGTTTTTATCCGAAATGAAGTTGCAAAACTCAGATTTCCGGATAATAACCACATAAAAAGTGAAGGTCTTGTATTGTTTTGTCGCTTGACAAGTAGGCAATTTAATTATTCTCCTTTCCTGTGTTTGGCAATCATTTGATTCCTTACGTCGTCGGAAACTGATGTCCCGGGGATATAATATAAAAACGCAAACTTATGTACATTGATATTTCACATATTTGTGACTGTAATTTTTATGCTCAGTGCTATGTTTCTGTCATTGTTTTCTGTTCTGGTTTGACTCCACGCTTCAAGGTACCGCAGAAAATTTGCATGTGAACAATCTAATATCAAAATATCACATAGTGGCTAGAAACTCTATTGCTATAAGTACGCGCGGGCAGACTCTTAATATATAACTTTAATAATCAACTGGCATTTCTACTGTTTTATACGTTGGTATGCATAACTGCCTATGATTAACAAATATCACTTAGTAAGACCAAATAAAATCCTATTGCATCTACTTGTCTGTAAACAGAATAACTCCGGGCCGTCTCGCCTGGTCGTTATTTATATTGCTTTTTTGTTTGACAAGATTAAAGTTTTCAGATAAAGCAGAGAACTAGCTAATTAAATCAATTCTGTTGCAATGATTTACTGTAGAGGACAAACTACTTTCAAGTTAAAATCTTTTATCCACTTAGAGTTGTTCCATTCTCCATTGAAAAAGAGCAAAATACTCCTGTGGAAGAAAAATGACCTATTTAGAACTGATTGCTGTTACAATGGACTGATAAGTATAATAAAAGCATCGCTTGCTAGTTCGTACAAAAAACTATCTATGTAATATTTCAGAAAAAATCGCCAACAACGTGTATTGTATTTTCAGTTGTTTTATCAATCAAAGTGACTGAATTGTATCTTATATATGACGTATATCATGGAATTTATATTCAGATGGTTCTAAATAATAATTATCGAGATAACTTAAAAAACCTTTCATTAAAGTATATATATATAATTTCATACTTGTTACATTAAAAGTGATATGATATCACTTTCTTCAAACAGATCATTAATACTTGCTATTAATACCAAACAAAAATTAGTGCAACGCCTAACATGTGGGATTGCGTTCTTGAAATGATTTGTGTTTCTACATGTCAGTTAAAGTACATGTATGCTTCTCAACCACATTCTAATTCTCACCAATGTACAAATAGTAGAAGTAATGGAAAATTCAAGTTCTGCTGAAAATAGTATAATTCTATGCTGTATGTTTACAGTCAAATTGCTGTTAGTATTAAACATCTTGTTCTGAAGAGAAAATATTGAGAAAAAAATACGCGAACGAAAGGAGCACAACGACTAATGTTTTTTAGTTGTTGTTGTTTTTCTTTTTCTTTTTTTTTTGTATTTTTTAAATCAAACAACTGAACAGGCCGTAATTGATAATCATAAACGTCTAATATCATGGATTCGGACTGGACTTAAGATTCGAAGTGAATACAACAAACACATGTTCTACACTATGTACTGCGTTATTGTCACATAAAGTTCAATAGCTAGAAGTTAGTCTACCGTATTATCAAACTAGCCTATGGCATAATGGCATGAACCTCTGTGTATAGAAGTGAACGATTTTGGTGAAAACTTGTTGTCGATACTTCTTGTGATAGGCTAGTTTACTTCGATTTTCCTTCGAATTTCCGCCATCTGTATTTTCAATTCATTTATATTTCCCATGTTTTGATTTTTTCCACAATTTTTCCCGTGCATGATGAGTGTTGAACATTTGAAATTTTTATAATCTCTCATGCATGGATTATGCTAATATTCAGCTTAGTTGTGTTCTATGCATTAAAATGTTTTACTGATTTTGCAGCTGCACTTCCCTCCTACATTACCTTTGTATACGTCCATCTTCGAAAAACGGATATGATGGCACGTGCGTCTCTTCGTCCGTGTGCGCATGAGTCAAGGCTACAAAGTGAGCCAAAAAGTCCGTCATATTTCGGGTCCGTAACTGAAAACCATTCAATGTACATGTAGTTATTTTGATGTTAGCAGATAGGTAGTTGGCGATGCAAAGATATGCAGAGTGCATAAAATTGGTCGTTAGGTCAAAGATCATGGTCACTACAAGGCCAAATCCGTCCATCATGTCCATGCATAATTTAATAACATTTCAGGCGGCGATGAGACTATGTGGTCGGTAGGGTCAAAGCTATAGGTCACAAATTGTGTTCAAATGTCAAATATTTCGTGTCTGGAGAACAACTTAAAGATAATTAAAGGTATTGACTTTAAACTTGAAATAAAGATGATGAGACGATTTGGAGAGTGCAACAATCCACATTATTCCAAACCCTCCACTTTGACCCCCACTTCCATGAAATAACTTTAGTCTCTTGTGCTTTAGTTTCCCGTTACTGCCGCCGCACAATATACCCTAATCCAATTAACCCATGAACAACAACACACACCAAAAATTATTTTAAATCATCTGACCTAAAACTTTGGGCGTATATTGCTCCGTTTTCGTGGTGTTTTTATTATTTGTTATTTATTATTTGTACTTAACCTAACGCTATTTATACTATGCATTTTGTCTGACATGCATACTTTTTCAAGAAGCTGACAATTTGAAATGACACTGCTGAAATGAATTAGTTTTCCAAACATTCAATCATTAAATAGGTGATATTATGTGACTTTTTTATCAATGCCATGTGCATCATAGATGAGGCTTGAACAGTATACATTTACACGTCTGCTATTTGTCTGTGCAGTGTTTTATAGGTTGCATGCTTTACATTTGGCTTTTTATGTAGGACTTTGTCATTTTTTATTCATCGTCGAACCATGTCTTAATTAAGGCCAAAGCAGTAAAACCTGCTAGTTAAATCCTCTATTTTCTCTTCACGTTTAAACCTAAACACTGTAAATTTATTTAGGCTGAGAACTTCCTGTAAACGAAGATTTTACATGGGTGTTCTATACAAACATGTTTGACTGTATTTCTATCGGACCAGCCAACATTAAACATTCTATACCTTGTTTACCCTGTACCACCCTTTCCTAAGATGTTACTATATGTTTTCTCTCTGACAACAAATAACCAATAGGTTAACCAATATTTTTCTCAATTATTTTGTCTTCTTTCTGTTATCAATAAGCTCTTATACAAATATTTTATATATTACCCATTCTCAAGACTTTTTCATTTGAAATGGATAACCTGATATGCATTTTATATTGCTCGAAAATGTATTATACCACCTCTAGAAATATTTTATTCAAATGGATAATTCCAGTTATTCAAAATAGAAATATAATGTTTTCTTAAAATCCTTTGTTGCTTTCAATATTTCTGGATTATTCTCTTAAAGGTGTAATTCTTGGGAAAGCATAACACTCAGGACTTATTGAAACAAACGTCAACTTAATGTTGTAAATTTAAAAACCACATTGCCCCAAATATTAAAACTGTGATTAATTCGCAGTGAGTAAGAATTCTTATGTCTGGAAGCAAACGTGTTTGTTATTACATGAATTGGAGAATGTTATAGCTGGTCTGAGTTAACAAAACAAATTCGAAAAATAAGTATTATTCTTTTGAGAAATGGGATAATGGTATTAAAAGTAATTAATTGCTTCGATTCGGGATTAAATCTACGATATAATTCGATTTATGAACAGATGTATTTGACCTCGAGTATACGAAAGGTGTTCAACTCATAATTAAACATTTCGGAATTTAATTTTCTGAGAGACTTTTGAAATTTGCGCATCGGCGTTTTCATCATTACAGAACAACTTTAGTCGTGCACGTGAAATCAGGTGACAAATTAAAGAGCATAGTTTATGGGCTTTTGAAGACTAACTATTCATATAAGAGTAGGAAAAGCTGGCCAAATAGATCAGATTATAAAATTTTACTACGTCATTTTCCAGATGTTTGTCAATAAGTTTGGTTACAATGTAACAGAAACAGTATCGGTGGAATTCAGTCCAGGAAGCGGTCCAAAAACTGCCTACTGTCGCAACAGCTACAGTTTGAAAATTTATTTCAAAACTGAACTTGAAACAGAAGAAAGCTATATCTAGCACAACAAACAAATGCTTGCTAAACCTGAACAAGGTGCCGCAAGTGTTGCAGAATCTGTTAATACCCTCAGTTATCTATCAATGAATCCGTTTAATGGTCGATCAATAGATCCATTCTCTTCTGGTTCATCGTTGAATGCTCTTTCTATCTTTATTGGTAGCACCTTCAATGCTCCTGCTAATTTCATTTTGACAAGAAATCAAATCCTTCAGATGCATGATATACGCACAGTTGTCTGCAAACAGGAAAGATAATGCACCTCCTCTCCAGAAACATTGGAAGCGCATTAAATGCATTAAGTTCATTTCTGATTCTTCCAGCAAAAATACTTTTGAATTTATTTTTAAGTTAACGGTGGTGATCAAGCCGTTTTCTTGCTGACTTGCTAAACTTTCATGTGTGCCATTGACTGCTGTAAGTTATCCATTTGCCTTGTTTCATTTACAGTATGCTATGGAATTAGTATTTCAATAGTAAAATATATTCAACATTTTCTTACCTTGATACAGGAAATTGTTGCAATCACTTGTTCCTTCGCTTCTGCCTAAAGTTCTAAATGGCGACCGGATTTCGTTTGAAATTATGATAAACACTGAAAGTAATATTCACAAAATGCTTAAAACATTCGTATTTTAAACGAACGATATTTGACACTATCTTCATAGCCTACAGAAACTAGAGGAACTTTTATTATCTCCATCATTTGCTTGTCAATAAAGATCACGAAAGGCATTATCTCTATTCTTATGGAGCTCTAACGGGAAAGACATTCTTCCTTTGAACATTGAAAAGAGAAAACCATGCAAATGTGTATAAGGATGAAGAAAGGTACTATCAAAACGATAACGGAAGCATACCTGTATTAATAAGATTAAACACAATTGAAACTCGGTATCTCGAATCCAAGAGATTGTATGTTTTACCTCGAGATAACCGAAATTCTACTTAGAATAATAATTTGTGCGCGTGTTTTCGGTACGGTACTTGAAAATGTCTTCGATATAACCGGAAATTTCATCTGTTTTTGAAACTTCCATTCTGAAATAATTCGTTTGAATTACACAAGGGATACAGGACTACATTAAATTATGTAATACATAAAGGAATTTCAAGAATAATCAAAACGCGAAGAAATCCGATCAACAACTTTTCCTAAAATTTCAAAATTTCATTAATTATCAGAAGATCCAGACAAATCTATCACATAGTTGGGTCGTAATTCGAATTCTGAAAGTCTGTACGGAAATTAACTTTTAAAACCATTCGTTTTATCTATTTTTGACTGAAGAAATGTAACCAAAATATGTATAGGAAACTACTTTACGGCTACGATAAATCTTCGAGTGCGGGAGGTTGTGGGTTCGATCCCCGGCCGCGTCATACCAAAGACGTTATAAATGGTACTAGTAGCTTCCTCGCTTGGCGCTCAACATTAAGAGTATAGTGCTAGGACTGGACAGCCCGGTGTCAGTATAAGGGACTGCGTGGGTTATCATGCCACGTGTCTACGGCGTGATATTCCAGTAAGGCAGCACTATAAAGTTGGGCACTGTGCTCACTGCTACAAGTAGACACCATCGTTTATATGACTGAAAAATTGTTGAAAAAGACGTTAAACCGAACACACACACACACACACACACACACACACACGCGCGCGCGCGCGATAAATCAAGGCGTTCTGATATAATCCAATACCAATTTCAAATCGGCGGTACGCATACTTGTTACTAGTAATACGTTTCAAGTTGATTTATCGGCGCAAGACAGTCCGATCAAAAAATTAATTGCGATTAAAATTGGTAATAAAGCAGCTCAAGTAATAGTTTGAAAATATTATACATGCATTATGTATTTGCCATCTATTACAGACAAAGGCTTTTAAAGGACAATATTGGACTGTTATAGTTTTAAAGGTACATATGTTTTTCCGAAGTAAAAAGTCCCTTATAATGTTTGGGGAGTGTTGTAAATTAAAGGGAGTGTTGTGATACATATTTATTAACATGATTGACGGTTAAAGTAGTGTAATGGAAGTAAATAACTAGCTAAACATTCTTACAAATGCGATTTGGCCACCACTTCCTTTTTGCTTTTTAGGTAACGCGTAGTAGCTCAACACAGGACTAGTAATATTTCAGTCGAGTCAATTTTGTGACGAAACTTACCGGTAACTGGCCAAACATTTTAACATTTGCAAGTTACAGTTACTGTAGTTTAATACGTTTTTGCTACAATGTAAGCATAACGTTTTCAATGGCCATCTGTGAAAAACATTTCCTACAGCTCTAGATGCTTTTTTCTCAAACCAAAATTATTTCAAGGAGCCGATTGTTTACTTTTGCTTTCTATTGGACTGGTTTTAGTCTGTACGTTGCATCATTGACTAGATGCATGTACACGTTACTTGGCCAGTTTCATATTTTAAGCCAGTCTGTAAACGTTTAACTTGCTTCGTTGACGATGTAATTAATCAACGCACCATTGACTGTTACTTTCAACACCAGAAAAAAATGTAGTTGAACAACTACTTTATAATTGTCTTGCTAGCAGCGTAAAGGTAAAGCTATTTATGTTTAAGTATATTCTATACGGTTTTCAATGTAATACCGGCATACCGCTAATGGCATACATAGAATCAAGTCAAGTCGACGTTTTATTCTGGATTTTCCTCCGTTTATGGTTCTAAGACACGGTTTGTATGAGAGAACAATTGTACAAGCAAGTCAGAGTTAAACTGTTACTTTGGAAACGACAGAGTTCTTTTTTCCCGACAAGTCAACATTAACCTAAAACGTCAGTAAGTCTATTTGGAGTGACAGGTCTGAACTAATAATGCGTTTAGGGGGTAATGATAGTATCGTGTTTTTTCAGAGTTGAATGTCATTTTATGTTGTTTTTTTTATCTGGACAAAGATCTAAAAACTGGACTTGACGCTTAATAATACAGTAACTACCCAATTAAATGAGAATAAGTGGAAAGAGATTTGTTGTGGCCTTTTTCTTATAGATATATGGCAATTATTATTAAGAATACTTACTCAATATTTAAATTTTGTGAAATTGCTTCAGACACAGATGTATTCTCAAATGTAATAACCGATTTTATCGAAAACTTGGCAAGTATATTCATAACAATATTTCGTTGAGATGAGTGCATTTCTGTTTGCAAGGTCACTTGCAAGAGCTTTCAAGAGCTGTGATAAGGTGCACATGCACTGTATATTTGTTATATTCTGCTTCTGATATGATCATTGTTTCATGCAGAGTATATAAGTTATGCAGCATTCATAATCATTATAAACAGAAATAAACATAATGACCACCACAGTTGTCCAACTCATACAACTGCCATTGGCAAGTTTGCCTTTGTCTTGGTCTTTGATTGATGTGATGGTTGTAATTGCTATGGACACATTACTTCTTTTTTAAAATCTCTTAAATTTCGGCTTCAGTAGAGAATCTGAATTGATTTTCTTGAAGTGTCTAAGTCGTATCTGACAACCACTTTACAGTCCAATGGGATCTTGCTATACTCATCACACTAAAAGTGGGGATTACATGCTTTCAATCGTAGGGCTTTTTTCAAATGGAAGTACATCTTAAGTTCTAGAAAATATTACATGCTGAAAGCTGCTATATAAATATTATTTTCGTAGTACCATACGGGTTTTAAAGGGATTTTAAAAGGACATCGATCCCAGTCATTTTTTTTTTCAAAACTATTACTTTTCCTACCTCAATATAAAACTTATATCGGCCTCCATATAACGAAAAAAACACATCCTACCAATTTTACCAGTAGATTACATATTATAAAAAATACCGGCATGGATGCTTGCTTTCAATTTACATTGTATATCACTTCGATGCAAGCACCACCTGAGTTTCCAAAAAAAATGACGTCGAATGTTTACATTTAATATATGATACAGTATTAATAACATTTTGGTGGAAAATGATGACGGTCCGAACAAACTATTAAATGGGTACATACTATCATTTCATTCATTTTACACTGTTAACCCTTACTTTTTTCAAAGATAAAAGAAAAATATAAAATACAGTTTTTTCATATTATATCATAATAAAATCTTTGGCAAAATTAATAGCAGAATTGGTTTGATCGAGTCTGTTTATGAGAGGTAATTAAATATGAAACACCACTCACGCCCCCTAGCACCGTCTCAAGCGAAACTGTATCATCAATAAACATTGAATTGCTTCACAGTATCAAACTAAAATGCTAGGGATACATGCATTATCTTTCAAACGCTTTAGATATATTTGTTGACACCCGTCTGGAAGACTTTTAATACAATTTATCGTCTACGTCAAACGAAACAAAATTGCTGAATATTTCAAGAAGGTGTGAAATTGAGGAAAAGTCACAAAATCTTTCAGATCGTTACAACCCTAACAGCTTTGATAGGTTTATCTATTATGAGACTCTTAAAGTGTCTTTTTTCGCACATTTTGTGGATAACCCTTAGGTCGCTAACGCGACAAAAATGAAAATGTTGCAGGCTCAGTACGTTCCAGTTTGTGCACTATAATTCGTAACGTATGGAGAAGAACGAAAAGAGCGGCACATTGTGTTTCATATGTTTTCAAACCAATGGCTAGATCTCCATATTATGCACGATTGCACTTGACGCGTGATTGCACTTGAAATACTGCTAGACAGACTGGCATTGGATAAGATTATATTTCGGCAAATACATACCACAGGTTTATGAATGGCTGATTTGACAAATGCAAGGATTATTTAATTCAATTTTTCGTGTAATTTTTCAAATAAATGCTTATTTCACAGTATCTACTATAATCTAATATATGTCTGTAACAAAAGCCGACACTGCTCGACTTAAACATAACGGACGCCAGTCTCAAGACAAACATCTGTTTGATTTAGGCAACGAAAAGAAGTTTCTCTGATTAAGAATGGTGTTTTTCGCCAAAACTACTTATGACAACTTTGCGGTACGGTGTACGTGTTAAATGTAATGACGGTTGGCCCGTTTAAAGGAGCTTACAGTGTAATTGCAACACTCGGTATGTAGGTTGTGTATTCATTGCATTTTCAACAGAGCCTAAGTACTGAGTGAAACTAACACCCAACCTGGGAGTGGATAAGGTGAGGGGTCTCCATGGCCGAACGGTCAAGGTCACTGATTAAAATTACCTGCCCCTCTCCAATAAGGGTTCAAGCCTCGCTCGGGGCGTTGAATTCTTAATTTTTGTGGAAGCCATCCATCTGGCTTCCGGAAGGTCGGCGGCTCTACCCAGGTGACCGACCGTGATGAAATATTGCAATTATCACCGTAAAAAAAGCTGGAAAGTCGCTATATGACCTACAATTGTGTCAATGTCACGTTAAACCCAATAAAAACAAAAAAAAATGGGGTGGGTATTCTTAAGAGTCTGGAAATCTTAGCGTCCTGTAACTAAACACACCTGTTGTTATTTACAATGTGCCCTTTTTGATCATTGTGTTGATAAATATTTATGAAGAACAGATAGAAAATGTGACCTTGAGGTTTTCGTCTCAGGCAACTTAGATTTTATAGCGACAATAATTTAAAATTCCATGACGAGCAGGTTGAAATTGATTCCTCTACCGTGTTAACAACGCTTTCCTATTATTCAGGGGGGAAGGACGTATGGTGGTATGCTGTAAGGATTAAGTGAGCGAAATGTATCGCTGTAACAAAAATGGCAGAAATTTAAACAGAAAATACAGTTTGCAGAGCTATATTTGACAATTAAGTGGGTATTTACTTTACATTTCACGAAATAAGTATGCCAGTGCTTTGGCGCAAAGCCTATTCTTTAGCTATATAGTATTTACAATCGGAGAAGTACAAAGACAAAAAGGTTTTATGCAAGGTTTTGCACTTGGGTACAATGAATACAAATAAATGTCTTGATATTTGACTTAATTTTGCCCTTTACCCCTGTAAATATGACACCTTTCTGCATGTTATACGTGTCCATTCATGTAGTTGTGCCTATTTGCCAAAATTTATGGTTCTGCTTCAACTATCCACATTTTCTGGCCATTTTCTTTTACTGTAAGCCCTGTTTTGGTAGAGTGAAAACACATTAAGCACGTTTAGTCTGACTGTAAACATACTTTGTCAAAGCGGCTTTGTTTTCCGGATGTTCCTGTCATTTAATAAAATAAGCTGTGCCATATACCTTCCATATGCATCCCCCTAGTACTTAACATTTGCTCTGCAAATATTATATTAGTTACTCCAAATTGATACCGTCATCCTGCCCTATCCAATGCAAGGATTCTGCAATCAAGCCCGTATTGTAGATAATAAGCTTAATACACAAATATATTTTCAATGCTAGAGAAGGACAAACACTTAAGTAATAAAGGCAAGATTTCAATAAGGCCTGAAATATCGAGTTCGATTCTCAATCGCGTGGAGTCGTATACGGATGATTTCTGCGACAGCTGAAACAGTTTAGGCAGCGACAAATTTATATCACAGGCAATGTATATTAACGTTTGCTATGCACAGTTTCATTTTCCACACAAACTTGATACCGTCATCCTGCTCTAACCACTGAACCGATGCGGCAAAGAGCCCCTCAAATTGTAGATCATTAGCTTAATATACAGATATATTTTCAATGCTACATAGTGACAAATACCTAAGTTACAGTGACTAGAAATTACTAAAGTATATAATATTGTGTGTGGTTCTAGCTTGCTTTGAGACAAACACATAAGTCATAATAGCCCAATATTACGAAGGCTTGTAATATGAAAAAAGAATAACCACTGCCATAAACATTGTATCTATTATATGCATCTGTAACATTTGCACTATAAATATTTATTTGTTACTCCATATTGATACCGTCATCCTGCCCTGTCTTATGAAAAGATTCTGCAATCAGTCCTGTCATATTGTTGATCATAATCTTAGTAAACAGCACAGATATATTTTCAATGCTAGAGAAGGACAAACACGTAAGTGATAAAGGCAAGGTATTAATAAGGCCTGACATATCATGTTCGATTCTCCATTGCGTTAAGTCGTATACGTATGATTTCTGCGACAGTTTTAACAGTTCAACAGACGACGAATATATTTAACAGGCCATGTATATTAACGTTTGTTATGCACAATTTCAATATCCACACAAAATTGATACTGTCATCCTGCTTTAACCACTGAACCGATTCGGCAATGACGCCCCTCAACTTGTTTATCATCAGCTTAATACACAGATATATTTTTTTTAAATGCTAGAGAGGGACAAATACATAAGTGACAATAAATTACTAAAGTACAGTAAAGGCAGGGCAGTGAAGCCCCTCAAATTTTAAATCACAATCTTAATACAAATATATATTTTAAATGATAGAGAGGGACAAACACATTAGTCATAGTAGCACGATATTACTTAGGCTTGTAATATCGTGGCGGATCATACTTGCGTTGAGTCGTATACGGATGAGTTTTGTAAAACACACCCGGAATACTATGGAGATATAGTTTATAAAATTCGGAAAATTAAACATTGTCCATATTTTAATCAGATATGTGTAAAATGTGTTAAAATGTTTATCAAAAGAGGATAGAATGCGAAATGTTTGGTGATTGCCCTCTCTACAGTTAATCGCTACGCTTTTCTATTTGATGGTGCGATGACTAATAAAGTGTAAGACTCTTTGATGCTTTTCTCCTAAATCTTACAAAAAACGGACGAAGGGAGTGGAATTTTGTCTTAGTCGTGCCCTTAAAAGTAAGGCTCTTGGTGCTCTAACTTCAGACAAGTTGTTAAGTACATTGGTGAAATTATACCTTAGATTTACCATAATTTTATGCTTTACTTAATATGATCTGGTATTTTTTCACTAATGTTAGAGCCTTTTTCAGCGGGGAGTGATTTTATTTACATTATGTTGTCTAACTAAGGTAAGTGCGAGAGTGGCATGCCCTAAACGCGTTTAAACCCCCAGTTTCATTTATGGGTTACTGACCGTTCGAAGGCGGAGTCCCTATTTTCAACTTGTTTTCAGTCCGTCTTGTATTTTGTGTTTCGTAACTATGTCCCCTCACATTCTTTCCCCTTGCATTTGCGCTTCCTCACTTTTGTATCCCCCCTCCTTTTACTATGAGTTAGTTATCGTGCCCACCTTAGTTTTGACTGCCGGAATCCTTAGGCGGTGCCCGATTGTTGATTTTTCCCTGCTTATGCGCGTGCGCGTGTGTGCTTGTGCGTCTGAGTCATGGACGGTGCCCTGCAGTGTTGTTATATCTTACTTGTCTGTTTGTTTATCTTTATAAGTTAATAATGTGTGTGCGCGCGTGCGTGTGGACGTGGGCGCGGGCGCGGGCGCGGGCGCGCGCGTGTGTGTGTGTGTATGTGTGTGTGCGTCCGTGTTTGTGTGTGTCTAACAGCTTCTTTTTGTTGTGGGCCTACTTTGCAAATGCGTGGCTTTGTGGCTGTGTTTGTGGTGCTCTGAGCTTCAGAGAAATTTACCCTTACCCTTTATCTTTGTGGAAACTGAAAGAAATTACCCAGTACCATATATTTTTCATATGCAAAGTATAGTAACATTTGCGCTGTAAAAATTAAATTTTACTCCAAACAGATACCGCCATCCTGCCCTAACCATTGAACTAAATTCGGCAGTGAAGTCCCTCAAATTGTAGATCACAATCATAATACAAACATATATTTTAATGATAGAGGTGCAAACACATTAGTCATAGTAACGCGATATTACTAAGGCTTGTAATATCGTGCGGATCCTACTTGCGTTGAGTAGAATACGGATGAGTTTGTGAAAGCTGAAAAAACCTAGTGTCATATACATGTATAAACTCTTGTCTTCTTCATGTTTCTTGTTACTGGCACTGAGACAAAGGATACGCTTTAAAATTCACATGAAATTGTCTACTACATGCTTATGCTTTATATGGAAATCAAATGGAAAAGGCAAATTGAAATTGACGAGAATTTTCATTTAACTTTCCAAAACGTCGGCATTTGACCTACACAAAATTTTAATTATTTTAGGAAATTGTTTGTATTAGTTATTACACATTATACTTAAATAGTGTATTGTCATCGAAACTAAGGGATTTGGATGATGGATGGACTATACCTGAAGTTTACTTATATTTTGAAATATTTATTTTTATACACACGAGTATGTTTTAACTATTCTTAAAGGTTTGGATGGTATGCCTTAACTCTTACTAAACGCTGACCTGTTCGAGTTTATTGTGTTTTGGAAGTAGTTTACAAAGGGAAGTAAGAGCATTTCGTAAATAGATCTTTAATATTGAAGAGTAAACCTCCTTTGGAACTGTTATCAGGAAAGGGATAATGGAACTCAAAAATCTGTGAAATATCACAGAAAGATCAAGTTTTGATAATTTTCAGGGAAGAGTAAAGCAACTATTTGGCACGTACCTAGCAATTAATTGCCTTTCATTTTCGGTCCGCCCATTCATTAGTTTCACGAAACATTGATTTCAGGACACTAACTTTGGAGATAGGTATGGCTCTCTCCCTCATTGAATGTACACTATTAAACCTCCCTATACCTTAGTCAGCATTTTACAAACTAAAATACGTGCGTACACCCAATAAGTGCGAATTAATTTTGGCGAGTACCTGCAAATTACTGACGTTAGGCGGATGTACATTTTAAAGTATGCAAATAGACGGATAAATATTTTACACTTTAGGCAAAATTTAGCTGTACATACCTTGATAAATGGACATTCACGATTTGGCCGACGTAAGTATTTGTAGCCCTGGTCGCTTTAAGCAGGCAGTAAATTGGATGCATGCATTCATTAATTTTACTTCATACTGCTCATTCGTCGGAAACCTTATATATCAGTGTAACATATTGAATCTAAGTGCCTGTTAAATAAACTTTCTCATTTATTTCAGAAAATCGACCGGAGCAAACAAATACAAATCTGAAAAATGTCACTCATAAACACACATACACACGCACACACACACACACACACGCACGCACGCGCGCGCTGGCACACATCATGTTTCTTTTTACATTATACTCACACATACACACGAACGCACAAACACACACACACGCTGGCACACTTCCTACCTCTTCTAACAATTTACTTACCTACGATAAGCAACGTATAAATGTATTTAGCGGGTAACAAACTATATAGAACATTTATTGAAGTACACATTTATTGAATCAAATTAATTGATTTTATCAGTGAACGTTTGCACAGGTATACAAAGAACATTCGATTTATATCTGCTTAAGCGGCTTATTTGCTAACTAAACCTTAAAACATTTGTGTTTGTGATTATAATACGGGAAGTCCACAGGCTTTGATAACAGTTGTATATAATCAGTACACGTTTTGATAACAACTGAATATAATCAGTCGCGTACGAAAAAGAAAATCTTTTATACGAAGGTAAGTTTTTTTTTCTTTTCATTTATTTATAATAATTTGTAGTTTCGTTTAATCATAATCTGGGTGGTTGGGTGTGTGTGGATGTTCGGGTTTAACGTCTTTTTCAACAATTTTTCAGTCATATAAACGACAGTGTCTACTTGTAGCAGTGAGCACAATGCCCAACTTTATAGTGCTGCCTCACTGGAATATCACGCCTTAGAGACATGGCATGATACCCCACGCAGTCACATTATACTGACACCGAGCTGACCAGTCCTAGCACTATCCCCTTAATGTTGAGCGCCAAGCGAGGAAGCTGCTAGTACCATTTTTACGTCTTTGGTATGACGCGGCCGGGGATCGAACCCACGACCTCCCGCACACGAAGCGGACGCTCTACCACTAGGCTACCGAGGCGTAACATTCTTAATTTAATAGGTATTAAATACTATAAAAAAAGCTCGTTCCAAAAATATATATATTTAACCCTATATTATAGGATTTTCTTGAAATGATTAGAAAGGTTTTACAAATTTTATATATATTTGTTGAAATTTTGATTGATACGGAAAAAATGCCATAATATGTTATCTAAAAGACACGTAGTAGCACACCTCTTTGTTTTATTAATGATTTCATTGAAAACACTACCTTTGTTTAATTTGTATGAATATTTATACTGGAGACACGTAATAGCAACCTTTTCGTTTTAATAATGGATTAATCGAAAACACTACGGTAACCTTTGTTTAATTTGTATGAATATTTATACTGGAGACACGTAGTAAAAGTCTCTTTTTTATAATGGATTAATCGAAAATTTGACCTTTGTTTAATTTGTATGAATATGAATATTAATACTAGCAGGTTGGCTTGTTAATTTTCGAATTTTTGTTTTATTTTTAGACTACTCAAAGTATGGCGAGCAGTCATATACAAACAAGTTCTGAAAACACGGGTTTGTGCTGTTGTATATGCCTAGACCAATACCAAGACCCGAGATCACTGGCTTGTCTGCATACCTTCTGCGAGTCATGTATCAACGACTGTGTAATAAAACAGCAATCTTGCGGGACAAATAAAATTGGAATAGAATGTCCGCTATGTAGAAAAGTGACCCGTGTAAAAGATATAAACATTCCACCAAAACTTTGGTCAAAGACTATCCCAGTAAATTATGCTTTACAAGAAGTTATTGAAACGCGTACTAGAGATAAAGCTACTAAAGACGTTACTGAAGAAGCTATTTGTAACGTTCATGGCAAACTGATAGAGTTCTATTGTGGTGACGAAATGTCACTATGCTGCAGTACATGTGCGATTAAAAAATTAAAAGAAGGGAAAGAAGTGAATGACATTAACGAAATTGCGGATGGAGAGATTGAAACGCGCAGTCGACCGTTGCAAAAACACATCTATGACTTGCTGTTAAAAACTAACAATACTAAGCGCTTCTTAGACCAAAAAGAAATGGATTTAGAGAATCAGGTAAGTTTGATAGACACAGAAATGAAAAACATCCAAGAAAGAATTGAAGAGAAGATAGATGATTCAAGAGCTCTGGTTATGTCAGAGGCAACGTTTATAAAGGACAAAGCGTTAAAACAATACGCAACACAGCGAAAGAACGTCGAGAAACAGAGTGCTGAGCTTGAGCAAGCGAAACACTCATTAAACAAAGCAATACAGAACAAAACAAAAGTGAAAACATTTATTGCTGTGCATACTTTAGAAGGCAAAGTTAACCAACTAGAAGCAAATTTCAAAGAGCAACAAGAGCAAATTTCGTTTTCGGATATCAGGTTCAACATGGATAAAATAGTGCATCTTGCTTTAGATGATAACAATTTGTGCCTTGGTAAGCTAAAAACAGAAGAGGTAAAGCTGGTTGAAAGTGAACTGAAAGACTGCAGGAAAATCAAACTAAAAAAACTTGTCATATTAGATGTTTTGACATGTAAGACCGACGAGAAACAACCTTTGTACAGTGGTATGGAGTTTCTTCCCGACAACCGACTAGTTTTAGTTGACAATGCCAACTGGAAATGCTTAATTCTGAGTCGAAAACTTGACGTTATAGGAAAACATCAGTTTTCATCACATATCTTTGATATTATTTCAACATCAAATCATGAGATTTTTGTTACCGGAGCTAAAAGACTTGAAAAGGTTTTAATAGATAGCGAAATTGGCTTCGCAAATGTTGAAACAGTTCCGCTTGAATCCTGTCCATTTTCAATTTCTGTGTTAAGTGATAAAAAATTCGTGATTGGTACTTATCGAAGTTCAACACCAGCACGTATACTAACAAAATCTGGGACAGAAGTAGATTTTACGATTGACTTTCCAAAGAAATACTGGAAGATTGACGATAGCAGATGTGCGTATGATAGTAATGAAAATATCCTTACGCTTACTGATAGATATGACAATTGTGTTTACATCTACGATACAAAAATACACAATGAAATCAGAGTAAAAGACAAAAGAATTGTGGAACCTAGAGGTGTTGCTTTTGGTCCATATGGTTGTATCTTCGTTTGTAGCCGAGGAACTAACTCGATTGTTCAGCTGTCAAGGTTTGGGGAAGTTTTAGGTGATCACGCTCTTGACATGATTTATCCATGCACAATATGTTTTTCAAAAGACAACAGGAAAGTAGCTGTATCAAATAGTTACGGTGAAGCGAAACAGTTGCAAATATTTCAGATATGTTCACTTGAGTGATACAAAACAACTTTTAACTAATTGATGTAATACAATCAGGATTTCATGCTTATCATTTACATATAGATCTATGATGACAAATCAAAAGGGTCTCAATGGTATTTTACTTAATAAAACGTTAGAAAATTACCAATAAGTGTATTCAATTAACATGTTTTAGTTGAATGAGATTATATTTGATACAAAAACACACACTTGTTGTAGCTTTGATACAAGACATCAAGAGATTCCTCACGAGAATCATTGACAGATTTATCTTTCTTTTGTGTCCTTGTTTGCAAAAAGAGAAAGGTTTTGCCGTTTTGATAAGTTAATAGTAAACATTATCGAATGTTGTATAAACCTTTAGCCTATTAGCGGCAAGTGGGTTTGTCCTTGCGACCAGTGCAGACCAAGATCAACCGGACGTGCAGGCTGATAATGGTCTGCAATGTTCGCTATTCAGTCAGTACATTTTCAGTGAACACCCCTTTGAATAAGATGTGGTGCTGCCGAAATTGAATGATGGACCATTCCATTTAAGAAATTTAGCAGGGTAAAGGTAAATAGATTGTTTATGGCATATTCCTGATTCTTACTTTGACCTAATTTTCAGTTTGTCTGACAGTTTCATTAAAAATGCAACTATGCTCAATACGTGTTCAGGCAAAGTATTTTTAAACCTTTTGCATGCTGGCTGACCATGGTCTGCACTGTTCGCTATTTAGTCAGTAAATTTTCAGTTTAAACCCCTTTGAATAGGGAAGTGGTACTTTCAAAATTGAATGATGGGCCAGTCAATTTTAGAAATTTAGCAGGGTGAATGTTAAAGATATGCTTATGTATCTTTCCATGTGATTTAAACGGACAACAGAATACACATAACTGGTCAGACTTTTTTATGAATCATTACTGTTCTAATAGTATAACAATTTTTTCTGTGACTGTAATCACTGCATAGCTTTCCAGTCCAATCTGAAACCTGCATACTCGTCCGAGTCATCTGAAGTGAAGGTCACGTAGGCATGATCTCCAGGCACTGTCAGCTGGCCTGGAGAAACGTTTCCACAGAATGGACCTAAAACACAATGGAAATACTGGGTAAGAGTAAATTTGTACAACATACATTAATTTATATGTACTGAAGTTGTTTTTACACTTAAATAATTACTATGTTGCAAAATAGAAGTGTCAGTTTAGAAGAAATTCTGTTCACACTGTGAAATTCATAAATATGTCACTTTCGAAAAAAGAAACTGCACATACAACAGTCTTTTGCAGCCGAGGGCTACTAATTTTTATTTATTCATATCGGTATGAACCAACATATTTTACTGAACTCAGTCTATCTATAAGAAACCTTTAATGAATAACAGGTTTCTCAAAAATTACTCATAACAGAATCGTTCTACTAATAATTCAGGGAAAAAGTGTCAGAGTAAACTTTTACACGAACTTTGTATAACGTATTCATCATTATACATTCAAAGGGACTAACCCACACATTTTTGGCGAACAATAATTTCTCTCAAACTTCCAGAAAAAATGCTCTGAAAGTGACTAGTGGTACAAACTTATTGATATCAGATTTTTGCAAGATGTTCTCATAAATAAACCAAACTATTTTGCAGAAGGAAGTAAACCGTTGCAACGGTTTTGAATCAATGCAGAAAATTTACATTATTCTTGCATTTTTACCAATACCTAACTTTTTTTTCAACCATTTTTCTTTTTTTTTCAGTGTCATATGTACATGAAATGAACATATTGAAAATTTTCACCCAAACTTTGGACGAGCAGCTTTAAGCTTCCGAATCAACTATTGAACATAAAAAGACCATCTTGGTCATAAAATAATGCATAGATACAATTTTGTATTCTGATGTAAAAATCAGACCATGGTGTTTTCTGTCGTGTTCTTATGATTGTTTACATTATGTATATTACCGTGCGAGGATGCCATTCCGTCACCACTGATTTTCACAAAGTCGAAATCACACGTAGTATCCGGCTCTAAGTGGAAATTATCATCAAATTTAAACGCAATCGTCTGCGAAAACAATGAACAATAAAAATACTTTATCGCTGTAATTGTATATGTAGACGCGTATAAAATACACAAAATGTAAAATCACTGAGTAACTTTGTTAGTGTAGTTTAGCCTATGTCTTACAGAATGTTTGTACATACAGTACCAGTGGAAAATAGTGAACTCGTGGGACATCGGAAATTAGTTCCTCATACCGACATTCGTTGTTTCCGTATATTGACATACAAGATCGAAATATGTATGGTTGATTAATTTATATTTAACTTTTTTTGTTGTTGTTGTTTTTTTGGGGGGGGGATTATTACGTGTGATGTTTTTAGTGAGTACCTCCGTTTTCTTCGGTCAGAAAAGTCGAAAAAGGATAACTCGTATAATTACTTATCTGCCCTTAAATTAAAATTCAACTTTAATCTTCTTTTTTTATTCTAATATAACACATTCCTAACAAGATCGTCGATAACTTTTGTGTTCTGTATAATTATATAATTATTGAATTTAAAAACAATCAAAGGACAGTAACTCTGCTCATGCTGAAGAGATCATGTGGGATTGTGCATGTACCACCGACCTACAAAGACTTACATTTGTTTCAAATTTCAAGAAGATCCTTTCAAGTATTACTTGGTTAGGTGAGACTTTATGAATTGTAAAACAATTAAAGGGCAATTTCTGAAATGATCCTGACGAAAGTTGTGCGTGCACCACCACCCTATAGTGATCTACATTTGTGTAAAGTTTTATAAATATCCATTAACAGACTACTAAGATATATTCGAAATTCCCTACTTTTTACCAAATCAAAGTGTAAAACTGTGCATTTAGTAGATTTAAGGGGATAATGCTAAAAGTGAATAAAGGCAATCTGCTTATTAATAATTGTCTGAAGTTTGGTGATTCTAGCTGAGATATTTTTTGAATCATAAGCATTTTTGATTTCGGACTGACGGACACACGCAAGCACGTACTGACGACGAACAACTGGACAGAGAGTCAGTTCTATATCCGTCCACCTTTGATTGGGCATGATGAGCGGTACGAAAACCGTAAAAGTTTATGCAAAAAGGAAATCAGACGCCTGGTTTTACACAAAAAAAATCATTCTCACCTTTGTTCCTGGTGGTGCCTGCACTAAGTAGGTACAGTGAGTACTACTTGGGTACGTTGAAGGATAGCCTGGACTGGTGATTGTGCCGGCAGAACCAGTTATATTTAGGTTTCCACAATTGCGTGAAGCTGCTGCAAGAAATAAGATAAAGACGAATATTATCTGGCAAGTGCTTTTTTTCTTGTCCATTCAGATTTATGTGCTAGCTTTGATATAATTTAGTACACAAGGACGCAATTTATATATGGCGACCTTCTAGTGTTCTTGATGGTGTAGACAAAAATTAGTCTGTCTGTTTGTTTTGGGAAAAGCGCCGTTTTTACAAGTATCAGTTATGTAATGAAGGGCTGTTGACCTCACAAGCGTTCCTGGATTCTGTACCAGTACTTGTCTGGTTTCCGCAAGTAACTGCCAACCTTTCCACATGTATAAGAGATGGATGACGAATGATTTCAGACACAATTTCCTACGGAAGAAAAACAGATACCAAAGGTCATGGACCTGAGGTCGTCTTGGTACAGCCGCACACTTTCCACTGTCCTACTGCCAGTTCAAATGAAATAAACTACACAGCGATGTGCGATATGGGAGCTGAAGTTAAGCATCTTAAGCACTTGGCAATGTATGCTTTCCACATTAAATTTAAGACACCGGAAAGATAATATCATATCGTTAGCCTTAGTATCAGTATTCGGGCTGAGGTGCTTTTATGCAAAGAGATCGTGTAATTGCAACGTATTGACTATTTTATTCTAGGGTAAATAGGAGGTTTGTAAGCCACAACGCTCCTAAAAGCTTTGTTATCAGAAATGACCGTTCCAAGGCGATGTTTATATTTTCCCCCTGCTCTTGTTTGCGCTTCTTACTTTGTGGAATGTTTAAGCATAATCATTTGTGAAATCGCCTTTTGGTCAGTTTTGCGAGTTGTGCGAGTACATTGTTCAGGGATTTAAAACAGGAAATTGTATCGGGTTTTTTTCTCAGTCTGTCTTGTTTAAAGTTTTTTTAACGGTTCAACATTCACTTTTGTATATAAAACTTTTCATCAAAACCTACCACTTCCTAGACAGTTTGAAGGCAATTCATCCGCATTACCTCCGCAGTCATCGTCACCGTCGCAAAGCCAGTCACGTGATATGCATGTTCTGTCAGGACATCGCCACTCATCTCCAGCACCTACAAATTGTACAATTTACAATTCTTTTTTCATTGATAAATATGTAACGGAATATAAATCTAAACAAGTAATATAAAGTGCAGATGCTTCAAAAACACGAAACCTTGGCATCTCAACAATTATTGCAATTTCCGATAGTTTATTTTATGGACTCGTGTTTCAGTTGCAGTTTATAGATAACATAAACGATTCATGTATCTTACTGATTTACAGCTATTGCAATTTCCAATAATTTATTTTAAGGACTCGTGTTTCAGTTGCAACTGATAGGTAAAATAAACAATTCACGTATCTCAATACTTTACAACTATTGCAATTTCGACACAGACTAGCGTTTCAGTTTCACGAATTCCTCTCGGCTTATTTGTAAGATAAACAATTCACCCAATATAGAAATATATTTTGAATGTTTTACCATTCTTATAATCTACTGATACGATCAGGTCATTCGCACAAAAAATAGTAATAATGTTTTATGAAATATAACATACAGCCAGTATTCGTTCCTCCTTGACAGTTTTGCTCATCACTGTCGTCACCACAATCATCATCATTATCACATCTGTACGCAATGTCGATACATTTGCCGTTGGCACATTCAAACTGCGTGTGATGACAGGAATCTGCTTTGACAAGACTTATTTATTATCATTTGTTACATGAAGATGTCTTCCACATTAAAGACTTAACAAAGTATAATCGAGACACATTACAGCTTTTTTACAGTTTAATTTGCCAATAACATTTTCTTTAAACACCTTTGCACTAACATCTGTCTGAATTCTAGCTTTTATCCTAATGGGTATTCATATATAAAATCTATAAAAACATCTTTTGATAAAGCATTACCTTTCCAAATAGTAAACAGCAGCGTAAATAGAACTTTATTATAAATGAACGTTTGGTAGACTATAATAACATCTGTGAAAAGATCTTTTAAAAGAGGCAAATATAATAGTCAGTTCATGAATGGTATTAAAACTCGCGTCCCCATGTACCGGTTACAGCGCAATTTTATTACAGTAAAATTAAATGTTTTCCTTGATCTCCTTGGATCAGAGAATATAACAACACGGAGTCCAAGTACTTAGGTTAAAAAGTTAATTAACTGTAAGAGTTGCCTTGGTTCGTTCCGTTAGGCAATGAATAACAAGAATATCGATCTAAATGTATCTTTAAATAACGTTACATCAATATAACATGTAAATGAATATGTGTTTGTACAACAAGCCAGAACATAATGAGGATATGGTCGGTAATTGGTTAAAACTTGTGCTTCCGCGGTGTAGTTGGAAGATAGGAAATAGATCATTTTCCCATTTTTTGTGCAACTTCGTGCAGAACGCGTGGTTTTATCAAGTTTTTTTTATCTCACTGCTAGAATGCATACTGCATGAAATAATACTTTTCATGTTTATACCCCACCGATGGCAAGTTATGCAAATTTATTTATAGGAACCGGAAGTAGAGTTGGTTTTTTGTTAGGGTAGATGTTTGAAAAAAAAATGATGTTCTTTAAAGACATGTAACTCAGATCTTAACTGGCCGTTTGCTATATAATATTAAACAAAGAAGGATTTGAACAAGTGACCTTTCAGGCGACAACACCTGCTTTGTTAAATGGTGTGTTTCACCTCAGCTAATTCGGATTCTTTCGTGTCTAATCCGGATAATTAATTGGTGCGGTTGTGTACAAAACAGAAGTTTCGAAACTGTTAAACTTACGTATGACTTGAGTGGTGAAGTTGTAGAATATCTTGAATCCCTGAAGTTGAGTGCTGTCATCAGTAATTAACTGCATGGTAAGGAACCGCTGGGTAGATGAGATTGGGTTGAATATATTACCACAGTATTTACCAAGACTTGGTGAATTTGTAGTGTTTCCATCAAAAATCTCCAAGTAATCAAAGGCGCATCTATCAAAATAGATACAATATACATCTATAGAAAAGCGATTTTTTTCTGTCTGAATTATTTAAAAGTATACTAAACCCAAATTTTATATTTGAAAATATGACTTATTTTTGCATGTAGTTTATGTACTAACAGAACTACGCATTAGATAAAACACAGTACATACGCCAATAATGTATATCTAGCACTGTATAAGATGTGTAGCACTACATGAAAGTGGAAGCTTTTTTACAAATGACTGTTACTGCAACACGTTTAATTATGAATGTAGCTCTACATACACTATTATTTCATATATATTTAGTAAAACGAGGACTTTCTACGTTTGAAGTAAATACATAAACACAAAATATTTCAGTATCTAGATTATCAAATTGTGTCAAAGCTGTTAATGAAAAAAAAACTCTTATACCCTTAGCAGCATGTCTTTGCGTAAATAGTACATGTTCGTTTTTCATTTTCTTATAGTATTTTCATTTTATTGTATGTATTGGTCATGTTAAATGGATAAAGACAACAGATTAGTTACGTTTCTACGGCAAATAAAGTTCTTTTTAAATCATAATAAAATATTTTTAATTCAGAAAAGGGTCTTTAAAGTTTTGTGAAATAACAAAAAAACAATATGGAATGAACAGAAATATCTGAGATGCAGTTAATACAAGATCTTTAATGCAAATGACATCCTGACCTATAGTGATTTGATTTTGTGTGATCTCTCTTTAACCATAATTCTGCAAAGTTATAAAGAAATTGGAATTAATTCCGATTAAACACTTGTCTCGTTCTCGTGAAGTTCATTTATTTTAGTTTATTGCTCAATATTTTCTTTAGTCTTGTTTTATTTTGTAAATAAATCATTACATCAAGTACCGTCTTTTTTTTTATCCTACTACTAAGCATTTATCAGGCCGATATCTGCCTGCCGTGTAAATTTGGTGTTTATTCAGTCAATAGAGGTTTATACCGTCAATACAACTGATGGACTACTTTTTCAAGTATATGTACTATTGCAGTGTAAACTGGGCCAAAAGTTCGAAACTCAAACATTTCATCTTTGTATGGGGAAAGCCACAGTAGAAAAAAAATGGTTGACTCTATCCTAGTAAATCTCCCGTACGGAATGGTACGGTAACGGTTTTGAATCGACCTTGACTTCGTTTAATTTGGCGTTTCACACATTTTTAGTAAGAAATTTACACAAATAACCAGATTTAAGCAGTCGTTTATTGTAATTATTGAATCTTAACCATTCATGATGGAAGGAATTTCATTTACCTCACATTGTTTTGTACGGAAATGGAGTAAATTTAAGGTACAGACTGCGGGTATTGAAATTATCTCAAGCATAGTTTTCGGCTGTATTTTATCCGAGTCAAAACAACTCTGCTTGTTTTGTACACGAATGCCCTGTTAGCACCGATGGTTTATAATACACAAAACTTCAGAAGGTAAAGCATGAGTCAGTGAGTGAGTTGGGTTTTACGGCGAATCAGGTACGAAATAATGTTTTATTGTAAGGAATCGTGTGTAACTGGATCAAGCAGTAAAAGGCGTAGGAATTTACAAGTGAGTAAAAACCTGGAATATTTTTGTATAGAAAAACATTTTAAAAGGAAATATATGTTAAACACATATTTTATTATCTGCAGGATAAATAGAATATTAGGTTACTGTCTTTCTGAACTTAAGCCTCGGGTGGATAAACCTTTCTCCAACTCGGTGGATAAACCCAAGAAAGACAGTAACCTAATATTCTCTATATACTTCTTATTGAAAACAAAATAAGATGTCGGCCCTCAAAGGAAGCCAAGACAAAAAATATGACGGACAGACACACGCATCATAACATAATATAGTGAGGCGGGGTTATAAAAAGCACACAATTATATATTGCATCAATCAAAGAAATACATACGCGGGGTCATCCTCCACGTTGAAGGACTTGGCCACTAGCTCCACATGCATGCCCTCTGGAGCTTCGATTCTCCAGACACAGTTTAGGTTTTTACCGTAGTTATGTCCTGCATCAAAGCCACTGTGACTGGCCACTTCGCCATTGTTCTGTGTGAAGTAGTCATTGCTTCCGCACGTATATGCCCTCTTTGCTGTGTAAACATTCATGTAAATGTATCATATTTGAGTAGAGAAATATCTGTATATCAATTATTGTCATACATATTCTTATCGATATAGAACTTGGTCACTGTGTGACCGGATTTTATCATGTGCGTGCGTCCTTTAACCTTTAACGGAAATTCCCTGCCACATTCAGCAAGGAGATAACAAAAGATGTCTCAAATTGGGAAAAAATGATTTTAACATTCTATAACTTACTCAAAAACACTATATATACGTTAACTGTAATATTAATTCTTCATTTAGCACGTTTGATTAACCGAAAATAATGGCGTAACATCCGTAGTCAGGATTCGGTAAACGGAAATGAAAATCGTGTTATAAACGAATGGCAACCTGTTAGTAAATTTATCAAAACGGCAACGGTAATATCATTCTAAAGATAAAATATCATATCAAAACTTCACATTGATTCCGAAACCGGTTCTGTATTGTTTATTTCCACCTAACTAAGAGGCCTGTACTGGTTCTTCCCAGGAAAGACGGCTTCGCGTGTATCGGTGCTATACACCGGGCACGTTAGTTAGAGAACCAGACTGTCTATTCGCAAAGAGCTAGGCTAAGTTAGCCCGACAGGCCTGTATCTAAAAATGAATTTCTCTCTATCTGTTATAAGGACTTTATCTCACTCTGGCCCTCTTGTTAGATCGCTCTGTGTCTGTGCTAGTAAAGGATGAATTTCGCGCCCTGTGTGGCTGCGTTTGCTATATGTAAAGCGCATTTGAACGTGTTTATCATGAAAAGGGCGCTATATAAATCTGGTATAATAATAGTAATAATACAAGATTTAGCTTACCAAAAGGTTCCTTCTAGCGCACATTAAATATTCTTTTTAAGGGATCTTTAATAATATAATTATGAACTATGTTTTTTGCTAGTTTACGTGCATTCTTATCTATTTATTTTAAGAATACTTAAAGTTATTTCACACAAACATTTATTTAACTTAAAATAGTAAACAAACACCTTTAGATGAGCGATCCTACCTTAATATTATTAGCGGACCATCACTCTGTCAAAATTTGGGGAACCAATGTCGACACCAGTCCTAGTGGCACAGATCAGACTTTGGTCGTATGTTTGCCTAATTTTAATTAGCAATACAATGGAAGAAAAGTTCTGCCATATGCCAGTAATTGCATTGCATGAATGGATACTTACAGCTCCAGAACGACTTGTCCAGGAGAAAAAGGACTTTTATATAAGTCGGAACCAACAAACTGATGGATTTGAAAAAAGTGCGTATAAAAAGTTCACAACTTAACAATTACAAAACAATTAATCAAAAGGTATGAAATTACCAAGTTCGAAATATTTATAGCTCAGTAAAGTGAAGAAATGCATTATTATACAGTTCTAGATAAAAACAAGGGAAGTAATTGAAATGTTTTCCGGTGACGGTACGTATCGTGCAATAGCATTCACAGACAAGTAAAAAATCTCGAATAACTTTGTTAGTACAGTATGTTTTGATGGTTATACTTAAAATGTTAAAATATTAAAGTTGGTATGAAATAAAATCGTAAAAAGAACCTCTAGAAGCAGCAAAGAATGAAACCGAGAAGAATAATAGTATACGATATTTTTAGGCGGGAGTCTATTTTTAGATGAAGAATATTCATTTAGTTAATCTCGATTCTACAATATGACATGTAAGATTTAGGAGTTAGATAGTTTAAACTAAATTATTGTTTTTGTAGGTCTGTTTATTACGTAGTTGTTTTTCACTAATGGACACCAGTCCTAGTGGCACAGTCCTTAAAGATGCGTAAAAACACATTGGCAAAGAGGCTATTTGTAATGAATATGCATGAGTACAAAATGGCGGCGCCTACTGGAATTCGAATGCCTTTGATGATACCCTTGTATCCATTACCTGCTCAGTCAAGTGTGACATGTTCACCGTAAGTGTTCCTTCTCATGAGAAGGAACAATAACTTCACGTATTCATATATATATTCACATCTAGCTCTGACGGATATAACGTAAGCAAATACAATGTGATGTTTGTCATTATTGCGAAGTTGGAAAAGCATGTATGTGCTTATATTTATTCTTTGTGTTTATGAATTTGCTACACATATTTAGATATTCACACACAAGTTGGAAACTTTGTTAAGTGCAGATATTAACAAAAATAGAAAAGGACGAGTAAAAACGAATTTTTAGAATTTATCGTTTTATATTTCAATGAGAGATAACCTGACAAGTTTCCTCATGTAAGATTTCAAGAAGGAAGGTCATTAAAGTTTTAAAAATTACTGCAACAATTAATACGGGTTAGCTGTCTTCTATATTTTCTAAAACTGTATATGATATATTTACATTTGTAATTTAAATATGCTTATGGGCATCCGAATGATAGCCTTGAATATACATAAGTGGAGTTGGAACATATTACTACAATGTGGCCATAATTCAACCGCCTCAAATAAAATTACATTGTAACCTCTGTCATTTCAAACTTGAGCCGTGCCATGGGAAAACCAACATAGTGGCTTTGCATCCGCGCAGTCTGGTCAGGATCCATGCTGTTCGCTAACGGTTTCTCTAATTGTTATAGACTTTGAAAGCGAACAGCACGGATGCGCAGGCTGTTCTGGATCCATGCTGGTCGCAAAGCCACTATGTTGGTTTTCTCATGGCACGGCTCATTTATTAGAAGACACTTTAGACGCATACAACACAGTCAAGCAAAAAGTGGCGGACTTGGTTTGTCTCATGAGAGGTAATGAAATGTGCAGTATCCTTCTCACCAACTCATCTACTAGCTTATACTAGCTTAGTATTGTATAATTTCATAATCTCAAAGGACCACAAATTAAAACAATACATAGTCTACGTATGACTGCCATACGGTTTTCATGCAGTAAAAGAAGCGTTTAGCTGTACAAGAATCAAATCTATCATGAAATAAAGTAAATTCACCGACACAATTATTGAATTGCAGAGTAAAGAGCCAAACAATTTAAACACACTTACCATGGAATGCTTGTGTGGAAGCAATGCCAAGAAACAAACACACGAATTTCAACATGACTGTGGAGGTGTGCAATTACACTGACACTGCTGTATGAGACGAACAGATGTTCGGACTTTTCATCTCGAAAGATAAGATGATTGAAAAATGTCCCTAAATGGAACCAGTTTGGAAGAAAATCGTATAACAGTTGATAAGCTGACCTTGCTTATATCTATGTAAGCGCAGTATTGCACACATAGTGTCGTACAGCACATTTCAATTGTTATTATTTTATTGTATAGTTTATATAATATTGATAATGAAATGATGTGTAAAAGGACAAAGGATTCTAATTTTAAACTTGTCATTATGATACAGATTTGTGATAAATAATTTATATCATTGAACGTGCTAAACCTGTTATAGCTGTATGCGAGTCTCAGTCGTCATGACGGTATCCCAGATATAAAAAATTCTCCTTGTCCCATACTAGGAGAGAGATATTTTAATGCCCCATTTCTATGTGTATACATGTTCTTTGATAAATATATATTATTGTCTTTATTTCTTCGGAAGTTCAGACAGTCGCTTGACAATCCTTTAAATAATATATAAACGCATCTCCTACTAGTCGGAACCTAGCCTCCGTCGTCGTCAGGTCGAAGCCATCTATTACGTGTGGTATCAGTCGTAAAACAACGTAAGTTTTACTATAGTTTGTTTATCTTAAAAGTAATGATAATACAGAGGAACACATAAGCGCTCATGCAACAGACAAAAAGTATGAGAAAATGTTATCGATTCCTCCGTTGCATTTAGGAATTAAAGTTTATAAGTTACACATTACGGAAGTTACTTATTCGGGAGTTTTGTAAATGTGATAAAATTGATGTAGAACAAAACGGACATGATGACCATATGATACTCATCTGACCTTGACCTTATCTTAAATATATGCCATGATACTCCGCCTTATGGAAGGTAACAATCGTGTTCAGTATAGTGATAAGTAGCCGTCTTTAAAACTTGCAAGATATAAGCAAGCAAAAAATCACTAGAAATGAGTATTAAGATTGCAATTTTAAATTAGTGAAAACTGGAGGACCAATATTGCAGTCAACTTATTTTAGAAAGGGGTCCAGCTTGAATAAACTTGGTACGAAATTCTTGTCAGTGATGTAAGCACCTCTTATAAAATCTATCACTAGAGCTAAGAGATTTAAGCCTTGCCCCACATTTTGTCCATAATTACGGCTTGAATAAACTTCGTGAGGACCGCTAATAAGTGCTCTTGTATTCTTAAACTTTTTTTTGAGAAGTATCACACTATTAAAAAAGATCCCTCATTGATCCATATGGCAGGCTAAAGCTTGTTCATATGACTTATGTACTGGCTTGTATAAATTGAATAGAGGTTTTGCCACTGGCCCATTCTATTGTTTAAACTTATAAAACAAAAAGGGAGATAAACGTGTTGTAGATCAGTTTTTCTAACTTTCTGGATAGTACACCTTTGATAGGCATAAAAGTGAAATAACTAACTCTTACCAGGCTAAATTTCTACAATGAACTTGTCCATCTTTCAATTTGGACAGTACCATTATCTGTTAAAAGGAGTTTTAAAAAATAGATATTAACTGAATGGAGAACAGTGCAGATCATGATCTACACTGGTCGCAAAGGCAGAATCAATCGTGTCCAGCATGATAAGGGTTCAAAAAAACTTTGATTTATTCTTTGGCATTTCATTGCATCAAATTGTTCTCCAAGTAGTACTACAACTTGACGCAATGTTTGTACGATATGCAGCTTTAATCACAGTTTACATACAATAAATTAGGTATATCTGATATTTCTGTATTTCTGAAAGCAAATCCACTACAAAAGAAATTAATCATTTGGAGATTTTTCGTTATAAACACCAATAACATATTAATTAAAAGGTATTTCATTGGGCTCCCAGACGACGGGTCAAATTTTCCTCTAGCTTGTGGTTTAATTGCGACCTTGTGGAGTGGTCGTGCGGTCTTGGGTAGATGAGCGTGTTTTAAGATACAATTGCATAAGGTAGTTATCATCTATGTTCCATGGACTGTTTTTTCTCATTTTGCAGACGACGAAATTCATGATCGTATTGTAACACTGACGACCAAGAAAAACCTTGAGCGAATATTCCGATTTTAGTAAGATACTCTAAGTAATTTCGGACATCTTCCATGCTGCTCCCCTCTTTTATCATCTCAAGGAGAATCCTGTTGCTGCCCTCCATGTATTGGGCCTGGGTGATGGATTCGAGCTTTGGTTTTGCCCCGTCGCGTAATTAGATTTCAATCTCCCCAATCTTCACATTATTTTGATCACTTTCAGATTTCAAAGCCAGAAAGTCACAAATTTGTTTTGCCTTTGCTTTTGTGGTTAATTGTGGTAATACACTTGAGAGCTGAATCGTATTTGAGCCAGGTTTTCCACTCAGCATCCCCACGTCATCCGCCGTAAGGTTTAATGCATTTTCAGTATCAGTAGCTCGGACTTTCTTCACTGCTTCACATAACAACAGTTGTTGCCCTAGGTTTAGTTTTTTAGTGAAATGTTTCTGAATTACGTCATCAGTTAAGGGCCCAAATGCTTCTTTTGTCTCTATTCCATTCTTTGTAAGTTCAGCAATGGTGTCCTCTTTTAACTGATTTTCCTTTGCGAATTCAATAAATTCCATTTTAACGATTAATAAACAAGCAGAACTTTCACTGCTGCAAAATATTCTAGCAAACTGACCTAGATATAAAACCGCGCTCGCTGCCCAGGTTGCGAGGCTCCCACAGGTTGCCATTAAAATCAGTTTTACAAGTAAAACTACACTTCAGCAACGAACAATCTTGTAACAACAATTAGTAACAAGTCTTTTGTTGAACTATTTCATTCGAATATAAACAGGGGACCTGACCGATTCGGCCGAGTTATTTATACATCAATGAAACAACAGGCAAACGTACTAATCATTTAAGCCTGATCCTACTGTTAAAACTAACCCGACAAAACAATGCGCCGCTGTGAGCTCCCATTTCTAACGCATCCCCATGACAAGTGTGACTACCTTTAATCCGAACCGAAACCATCCAAAATCAACGACATGTGTCCGTCAACTCTGTTAGCTTTATGACTGTTCTACAACACTGGCCATGAATCATAACATTACAAAGGTCCAAGCAATACCAAGTTCAGAAATACACAGAAAGGCACATTTGTAATAAAAATAATTGATGTTTGTCTATTTAAAATCCTGATATTGCTTGCCTTTCAGTTTAGACGGAACGAGTTTTATACCGATACCCAATCTTGAACGTTATAGAATATTAAGTTGAATTATTGATGCATTATAGAAAAAAAATCCCTAATGAACTTCCGGTCTAGAGGACTCTATATATTCTGATGGGCTGATTTGGAAATTATGTCAATCGTTGGTTTCAACTACATTTGAACGCTAGAATGTGCATATGCAACATGAATGTGCAAAGTGATTATAAACCAAATAAACAATACAAATGTATATCTCTGTACAACATATGATTTCACATTCTGAATCAATTTTAAGACACGTTTGAAATGGGTTAGTGCTTTTCAGTCCATGACCATGGATCTTATAGTATATTTAGGGGTATGGTATAACATGTACAGTGACATTTTCTTCTTGGTCTGCTGACAGCGTATCAATATGTAATAGCTTTTCTTAAAACGTTGACCAACTTAATAAACAGATGCATACACAATCGACATTTACATCTGTGTTCAAAGGCAGCTTACTCGAATGCATTAAACCGTGTTTGTATTATTTCGCTGGCGGTGTCTTGCGGCATCCAAGTAAATACAGAATCTGAGGACGAGCTGGATGCGCCGAAGACCTGCGATAAAATGTGATCGTGACTAACTATTTAGGACGTTTGCTTACAACTGTTCTCTGTCGTGAACTTGATGAAGATACAAAAGTCAGTTTATGTATATATGTGCAGGAGGTGTTTACATTTATACTACCGAAATGGTACGCAAACCCTGGTCACGTTCTCGTAGAAAAAGAACAGTATGAGTGTTTGAGTTAAGCGATTTTTTAATATTTTTCTAGTCATATAAAGGACAGTGTCTATTTGTAGCAGTGTGTACAACACCCACATTTATAATGCTTCCTCTTTGGAATATCATGCCATAGGCACGTGACCTGATAGGTAGGGCACGGCCAGGGAGCGAACCCACGACACCCCTACACCCACTCGCACTCTAAGCTAGGCTAAAGATGCGGTTGGTAGTGTAACGTTTTAGTGCCACACAAATCCCGTCGGTGAAAAGCTAGCTCATCACCAAAGGTGATTTAATGCTCTTATATACTGTCATCTTGCTTCAATGACAACTGACAGGTTTGCAAATTTGCATATTAATGGAATTACTTCCCTTTATGCATTCAGTAATCGTTACATTACTTTCCCCTCCGAGAAATCTCGTCCCGAGATTTGGCCTAGGAAATTCATGGGTAAGGTAACTCCAGTCCGGCAGTTGACTTCATCCCACCGCTGCCACCAATTGTAACGTTTTAGTGCCACACAAATCCCGTCGGTGAAAAGCTAGCTCATCACCAAAGGTGATTTAATGCTCTTATATACTGTCATCTTGCTTCAATGACAACTGACAGGTTTGCAAATTTGCATATTAATGGAATTACTTCCCTTTATGCATTCAGTAATCGTTACAGTAGAAAACAGACCTCAGCAAGACAACCATTTGCACGAACACTTGCATTTAATTATCCAGGGGAGTATTTGATTATCTGTTAGTCGTGTGAGAAAGTTCAGTTTCGACTGCGACTGTTTTTATATTGCATTTTGGTATAATATTTTATTTTGAGCCATCAAAAATCGTTAAAACACCGTTATGTCAAAACAACATCGGTATAAATAACCCTACCTATTAACAGTTTCTTTCGAGTTCCCTAAAACACTTAAAAACATTTTTTTCATTTATTTCAAGATAACTATAGACAATGCAAAATCTACAAAACAAATCCGACAATACCCACAAAGGAGCAAACAGTAACACCGACATTGCGCACAAAGTCGTCGAAGAACGCATTTTAATTAACTGTACTTTGTATGATATCTATTTATTTTCGAGCATACCAAGAGAGATCTTTTCATATATTTAGAACAGTGTGACAATGGAGCAGTGTGCAGCATACTAGGGCATGCGTACCCGATCATATCTAAATATTGAAAAGATAGTTGCTTTTTTCTGAAGTATAGTAAAATATGAACGAGTTAAGCGTAAAAGGCAAATTTTGCATTTTTGGAAGATGGCTTTTAACCGATTTATAGATTAGCTATGAACATTGATTATTTTAACTAATACGTGAAGAAAATTTATAAGCATAAGGGAATTTTGTATACATTTGTACTTGTTTGTGTTGGGTTTAGCACCGTTTATTTTTCAACATTATTTCAGTTATGTAACTGCGGGAAGTTCAACTAACTAGTTTTCCTGGATTTATTCTGGAACAGTAGCAAATAACTGCAAAATTCCCCCACATGAATCAGAGGTGGTGGACGAATGATTACAGATACAATGTCTTTTGTCAGTCGTTACGGATAACATACGCCTCCGTACATGTAATATCCGAGAATCTGCGTTCTCTCTATTGAGGTAAGCAGGCGGACGTCTCTAAAACGTTATCATTGAAAACATTTTAAATCTTTACATTAGCCAAACGACGTAGTTTTTCGGTTATCTCTTATTTCGTTAATCGTGTATTTGAATCATATCATGAGCAACACCTGTAATCTAACAATGATATATAAGTTGTAAATAAGTTTAAATATCGGTGCAACGTGTACGTGAACTTTAATTCATGTATAACTTATTTGTTTTCCTGCGATTTTATTGTCAGCTTAGAGATATAAGACTGATATAACCCACTAAAATGAATGAATTGTTTGACGGCGATCCGATGGCATTTACCACATGTGAAACATTCATATGAAGACAACAAACTTCTTATTTCTGGTCCGCTGACATCAAATATGTGTATTACGAGTGGCAAAGACTAAGATGGTAGATGCCATTTTCTGTATTAGCTTTTAACAACATAGGCTAACGTCCTTGTATCAAAACTAGATTATTTTCAATACTACATCTAACATAGGCAAACAAACAAACAAGGCATTAACTTTTATAGTCGCAAACATGCGTTACATTGTATGAATCAATCTGCGGTAATACCGTACAAGAAAAAAGAATTCAGTTACGTAAAAGTTCATCAAAAAAGCATTGGCATATAGAATATATGAGGTGTAGATGTATATATAAATAATATAAACATTTCAAGTGATTACATAAAATGTAGTTTGAATCAAATATCGTTTCAAAATGCAGAATCTTATTAAACTATCTTTTTCAAAACAAGAAAATTCAGCAAATAAAACAGGTAGGATATCTTGTTAAGCAGATTTTAGAAATATTGGCTAAATAAAATGTATAGATCCATTTGCTTATTTGTTTCACATTTTTCTGACAAATGTATGTTAGAGTCCTTACATTCATACTTATTTTTTATGCTATCATTTTGAATAGTTTTATATCAAAACCTGTTTATTGTCAAAATTAACCTTAACGAAGACATTAGTGCTGACTGTTTAACATTTAATATACGGGATATAATAGATTCCCCCAGCAACATTGACGTTACTAGGAAGAACAACCACAAGGCATTTTCTTCAAACATGCAGGAAACCCCCGAATGTAGGGATAACGCATGTTTTTTGTGTTATAACATCTGCAGAAACCCGAGGGATTAGTTGGTACCAGAGCCCGTTAGGGCGAGGTTACCAACGATTCCCGAGGGATTCTGAAGATGTTATAACACGAAAAGAACATGCGCTAACGCTATTCTAGCATAAAATGCGTAAAAACAAGGTAAATTAATATATTGTCCCTCAACGTCATTCAATTTCCATGAAATGCGCGGTAAAGTCTACGTTGCTTTTTTTCACGTTGACCTCATTTCCTTTTGTATTATCCGTTTTGGGGCCGTAATACGTTTACGCTTTGCCACGAAACGCGCATATTCAAAAAGGTGTTATAACAGCACGTGAGCGCGAGAATCTCTCTGTTAACACGCGTTTTCTCTCCTGTTAAAACACCCCCGAAAAGTGACAATAACCGTAGTTTTATGCTAGAATAACCTTTAATGCTCGAATCTTGTTTGACACAGTGAATGCTATTAATATATTTTCACCACTTTTCGAAAAAAAAAATGTTTTGATTTGTGCTTTCTCTTGTAAAATGATACACAATAAATGAGACGTCTGTGGCTTCAACACCAGAGAATATTGCGCAGTGAAAGCCTACACTTAAATATTTTACGCCTACCTAGAAATGTCTACTTGATTTCCGATAAATAGAGTTTCATGTCATTGCCAATGTAAAACACCTGAATGAAATAAAAGTGACAGCCTTGAACAGAAAATGTTATATAATGTAGAATATAATACAGTGTATATATGGGTTATAGTGGCACTTTAATATCAAAGCCCTAAATAGACTGAATGAGGCGCGCATATCAAACTATAAGTAATTCTCTGCTCCTCAGGTTAGGCAAACTTTCAGGTCCGTCTCAAAAAAAGTTTAGGAAAGTTTAGGAAAGATATGGACCTTGAAATTATATGTTTAAGGATTATAATAGCTACAATAATGTTAGAGTGATGACCTTTTTTTATTTCATATCGCTTATCATGTATAAATGTTCAAGCGGTCACATTCTTACGTCAAGTTAAATTTTTAGCGATTCACAAATCCCGAGATAGAGTTAAAGCAATCTGTCCGCGATATTCACGCTTTCCATAGACTAGCCACTAGTCTAATAATATGTTTTTTCCTATTATGTTTTTATTTTCCGTCTGTTGAATTTCTGGCTGTATCACACATTCTACTGTAAGAGAAGTTAACCACGTTATAACTATGAAGGGAAGTAATTTAACATACGTATAAATTGACACTATGATTGGCAAATGTATGGACTGTGACCAGACTACACTTATCGATATGATCTCTTCTTAACTGTCATATTTACACTATTTTCTTTAGAATTGTATATAGTGAACAAATAGGTCAAAGTACCGGCTTCTTCATTTAAAAAATGAAACACTTAAATTATATTAAATTCCGGACTATTTTTGAATGTTCTACATGTTCTTTGGTTCAGGACAAAAACTAATGAGTAGTCAAAAAAAATATTCTGTAACTATATGTATTTGTACAGGTATAGAGCTTTTGAGACTTAAAAAAATATATATAACTTTTTATTATCACACGTCACATATTCCTAGGCTTCATGCTACGTTTAACTTAACGCGCATTCCTACACATTGGATTTAATTTGATAACAGCAATATTACTAAGGACCTGTCAAAGTCTATGTGACAATTAAGCGGTTTTGCCGCCTATGGACAAAAAGATATACATGTAATTTTAACAGTACTGTATAACTGGCCGCCGATTCACTATAAGTCATTCACAATAGTTCATGTTGCTTAACACTTTCATCTTGATATATTATTCAACCATGTATTTTCTAATGTGAATCAACTCACCATATGTCCATACGATAATCATATTTGAATTACGTTTCTTACCTAAGAAGGACGAACAAATTATGGACAAAATATGAGCGGCACCATTAGAAAACCAACATAGTGCATTGTGCATTTGCGACCAGCATGGATCCAAACCAGCCTGCGCACTTGCGCAGTCTGGTCAGGATCCGTGCTGTTCGCTTTCAAAGCCTATTGCAATTAGAGAAACCGTTAGCGAAAAGCATGGATCCTGACCAGGTATAGAACTTTTTATTATCACACATCACATATTCATAGGTTTCATGCTACGTTTAACTTAACGCGGATGAGCATGCTGATCTGGATCTATGCTGGTCGCAAATGCACTATGTTGATTTTCTCATAGTGCGGCTCAATTATACTTGGTCTCTTCTAAAATACAAAATGCAACATTCTCCCTGTCAATATGGTTATTATTGCGATTAACTTGTTTCATAATAGCATTATAAATACATGTAGTTGATATAATCTACATTGGCGGCCTCATAATGTTAGTCGCTATCAAAGCACGAAATATTTATGCAATATAGTATTTTAGTGCTAGATAGGAGAAAGTATACATATTATATAATAACACACAACAGTACAATAGGTCTGCTTCCGCAGATCTGTATACACATTAGACATTCCAAAGCAATTCTTAAAGAGCACTCCACACTGCTTTACCTGTCGGGACACATGTAATGCTATATTTCTAAAAGATCCAGATACTTTTGATCAAAGAGATGTTTGCGAGCAAACAGCTTACGAAGACAAATTGTTACATCCTACTAAGACATATATTTTAGGCAATATTTTGTCCTGAAAGCTAGTCTGTACTAACCAGTCTGCTTTGGGCATGAGAATGTAAAAAGCATTCCGCATTGAAAATGGATATTTATAAACAAAGCATATAAATACATTACCATTCCTAGTACAAAAATAAACAAATGAAACTGCCAGGTGAAAAGGTGTGGCTGCTAACTGATTCGCACAAAGGCTCAGACTGATACTACGATGTTAATTAACCCTTAGCCTGCTGCAGGCGAATTTAACAGCCTTTGCAAACAGCTTGGAACCAGATCAGACGCCGATTAAATCGGCGTCTGATCAGGTTCCAAGCTGTTTGCTACTCTGACAATATTTCTTCCAATTTTGGAGCAAATTGAATGAACTTTACAATTTTAGCAGACGACATTTCCAGCAGACGACAATTTATCTAGCATGCTAAAGGTTAATACATTTCATTATCATATTACAATCCCCTGTTTCAGTTATAGTTTCTGTCAATACATCAAGTGCATGGAAATCTTACAAAATACTTATAAATTCACTCACCAATACAAACATAGATGAAATATCTAAAAGAAGTGAGGAGAAAGTGGCAATGTGCTATCAAGTGAAGACTTGCTGTATTAAACTTATTTCAAATTATTTCAAACCTACTTGACAACTTGTTATCTTGATATAAAGGATAGTCTACTTAGTAATTCTCAGATTTTGCCATCTTCCTATAATATGTAATGAATTTATATGATGCTATCAAAACATTCTTGTCATTAATAAATCCATACAAATATCTCCTTAAGAGAAAAACAGAAACAAAAAACAAACAAACAAAAACAACAGAAAATAACTATATTCTATACAATAATATAGGTAAGAAGTAAATGAAGTCAAGCCGGGTCATTCTTTTGTCCCTTCTTATAAGACTGATTCATAGTGGTTCAGTTAAACATGCTTTCGAAAACAATTGAGCAGATATAGTATTATTAAACTAAGCATAGCTATTTTATAAGACTACTGACTTCAACGTTGTTTGATCGGAAAAAGTTCAAACATATCGGGCGTGGTCTATAAAAGACTGCATGGATCATATGATAAGATTTATGTAAGTAAATGACACAAGTGTATTTATTTACTTATATTTCACCATATTAAACATGGCTGTCTTAAAAGAAAATGAACCCATAAATAAAACTTGTTTGTGCGTATATCGACACATATTAGGAATAAACGGCGAATATAATTATATCATGCACATCTCGAAATCAAGACCTCTGCTATTTCTCTGACCGACTTTCTACAGCAACAAAAAACTAGAAATTCCCAATCCCGGGAATATACAAACTAATGCGAAACAATCCAGACTCATTAGACAATATGAAAATATTCGATGCCATAAATTACATCACTGCAGGGAGAAATGAGGGTATTATGATTGACAAAAACAGGATTGTTTGTTTTGAACAATACTAGATTCGCAGACCTAAAAAAAACTTAAACAAAGCGATCCTATTTTTGCTCAGATATGCTGACGTCTGCATTCCACAGAAACGGAAATAGTTCGAGAGTTAACTCTTTTCCTTGTCATTGGGGTGTTATAAACAAACCAGACGTGAAGTGAACATGCATGCATTTCTACTGCGATTGTTTACCTTTACACAGTGATGAACAATTCTTGAGTATCAGTCCAATCTTTATCCTTCAAGCAAGTTATTAATTTTAAATGTCAGAGGGATTTATTGTATTGATATTTTTGCTTGTCGTTAACAAACACCTTTTGGGATTTACGATATTTAAGAAATGGTTTATCCAAAAAGTGTGATTTTAACGTTGACTAAAATCGTTTTGTGTTCGAATAGAGCAAATTAAGTGATATTCATGTAGATATGCATCCATTAATGATTTTATTAAACAATACAATTACAGTTTGAGATATATTATTTAATAGTTAATAGTAGCCTGCTTTGTGTAGTATTCATTTTAGCGACGTACTACGACTTTTGGCCCTCTGAAATATCTACTATTTCGTTAAAAGTAACTTTAACGCATAACAACGTCACATCTTCAGCCGTCTTTGTGAAATACCGAACGAAATGATGTCGTTACTTGATCTAAATTCACCGTAAAATGAAGGTCGTGAAATTTGATCATATTTCTGTATGGCTATACAACATACCGAACTAAAATTGTTCACAATGTTTCAATACAATAATTTCATATTTTTTAGTAACAACTAATAATTTGAGTCAGGGATGCACTGCCATATTTAAATTAAATTGTAAATATTAGAGATTTCTGAACTTCGTGTATGTAAAATGGAACACATGAAAATATGTTATGTCTGGGTCTTTTCAATGTCACAGCCCAATTTCGTACCACTCTCTTTGCATCAGCATAAAAATACGGAGCTCAGTTTAACTGATGGATTTTCCAACAATAAGAATTCATGTCATTACCAGACCACAAATTACTTGAACTAGTTATGGAAATAAAAACGCAATTCATATTCAGTTAATTTCTTAAACTATTAATATCTCTTAAATAAGCACAAGTATTGAAACCGATGTAACAAATCGCGTCATCTGATCTGAAATGGATTTTTTTACAAAGAAATATTACCATTTTTATAATAAAAAAGAAATAGCTCTTTTATACTCGGAGAAAAAAATAAAAAATCATCATTATTTTCCAGACGCTGTGAAATGTAATGAAGTTATATAATTTTTATATATTATTATTTTTATATGACCACATTTCTGTTTGAAAAGACAGGAAAATAAATTACCTAGGCTCTTTCAATGTACCAAAGAAATTCTTGAAATCTAATAAGTGGTTTTATTTCACTATTCCCAGAGACTTGTAAAATATAGGGGAAAACGCAATGTGGATATTAATAAATATAATGTACATTACAGATTTATTATTTCCTAATTACGTATTAATTCTTGTAAACCTATTTCTAATTATGCATCAGATCAGAGTCACGCATCATTTTAAAGTATTTCAGAAAGAGTAGAAAGGACATTCTGAGAAAACATATGTTATTTTTGTCCAATGGCCAAAAAGTGTTTAAAAAAAAACAGAAATTTACATAGTTTACGTTGATATGCTGCTTTGGGCTTAAAAAATTGTACTGATCTTAAAATAATTGGCCCAGCAGTAGTAAAGTACAAACAAAATATTTTATATGTGTCAATAATCATGGTACACCCTGTATGTGCATTTTTTTATTTTGAAAATAAAAGTAATTTCCTCCAATGCATCAGAAAAAATATTAACACATAATATTTATTATTGATATATATACACATATTCCATGAGTGGCTTCTTGATGCACGGGGTGGAAAGTCACGCCATTTGAAAATGAAATTGTATATGAAATATAAGGGGACAGTACTCAGACAAAACGTTTCAAAGACATTTTTCCAGGTTTTTGTGAATTAAGACGTTGTGGGGTCGTTTAAATTCATTATGAGGGTCATATTTTTCTTTCCATAGAAGTTTAGTAGAATTTTTATTTTTAAGGTTACTTGAAAATGGTAATCGAAATCACACAATGTCCTTTGGCAATAATATTTTCTTAAAATCCAGACCAAAGAATCCATCAGAGGCTATCATTATATACCTGTATTTCAAACTTTTGCAGGGGGAGAACACCCGGACTCCTACACACGCTGGGAGCTATGCGTCTCGCTGGTGACGTTCTAAAAGTGTTGCCTCGCTGCATCAAATAAAAGTATTTCTGGATCCGAACTAGCCTTGGAAGCCGTTGATAAATTTTGTGCTTTGTCAGAAGAAATCTTAACCTACATTAAAGATTCCACTTAATTTGCGCTAATTAGTGTTAATTGGCATTTATCGAGTTACTAATATTGTCAATTTGCAGGTACAAAAAAAAAGTGGTCAATCTAGATTCCAAGACTATGTCCGGACCTGCCCTTATTTATGATTAAGGCCTTTACGGTCGGTGGCGGACGAGGGATCTATCAAAGTTTTACAGCATTTAAGCTTATCAACGACATCTGCAGAGAACATGAAATTGTTCTCTTGTCAGGCTTAAGATGCTGACATACTTTAACTCCAAAACGAAGGCCGTTTTTCTGGCATATTGATATTCATTTATTTACAATAGAGCGCCATCAGGTTTGAATAGTTAAATGGCCGCGAAATGAATTTTGTACAGTAACAATTTCTGCGTACAGACTGAAGAATTACCACTGTTGGATTCATAGCGGGGGTGCATCGGGGCGCACCGCACCTACTAAAATCGCCGGAGCATAGGTTATGCTCATGTTCTGTGTAAAATAATTGCAAAATATACATTTTTTTTCGCGTACATTATTTATCTTTTATTCTGACTAAAGAATATAAAATACATGTATGCATTTTTTCCGCATGTATTTTGAAGCAGCCCTTGATTTTGAAAAAAACATGACCAATTTTGTTATTAAATTCGTCATCGTACGCATTATGAAAGATTGATTATCTGGTCGTATACTTCGTTCCAAGACGAATCCATTGGTGTATACTTTTTATAACTTTTGTTCAGTTACAAACCCGCCAATCTATATTATATTTCCGATAGAATGAACCTTTACTTGTTTGAGTTGAACTAGATTATATTGAATACAAGTTACACAGTATTGTTGTGGCTTTGATACAAGACATCAAGTGATTCTTCACACGGATTATTGACATATCTATATTTCTTTTGTGTCCTTGAAGGCAACAAAGAGAGAGGTAATATCAATGGTAGATTTGCCGTTTTGATACAGTTGATAGTAAATATTATCGAATATTATATTAACTTTTAACCTGATAGCGGCAAGTGGTTTTGCTTTGGCGACCAGTGCAGACAAAGACCACCCGGACATGCAGGGTGATCATGGTCTGCATTGTTCGCTATTCAGTCAGTACATTTTCATTAAAAAAAAAAAAAAAAAAAAAAAAAAAAAAACTTTGAATAAGAAGAGGCGTTGCAACCCCTGAATGAGTTGAATGAAGAAACATTCCATTTAAGAAATTTAGCAAGTTAGAGGTGAACAGATCGTTATGGCATACTTGTGATTCTTACTTCATGGCCTAATTGTCAGTTTGTCCGACAGCTTCTTTACAAAATGCAACTATGTAGAAAATGTGTTCAGGTAAAGTACTTTTAAACCTTTAGCATGCTTGCAAGTGATTTTGCCTTTTCGACCAGTCCAGACCAAGATCAGCCTGTACATCATTGCATGATCTGAACTGTTCGTTATTTAGTCAGTAAATTTTCAGTGAAAAACCCTTTGAAAATAATAAATGCTACTGTCCAAACTGAATGGGCTAATCAATTTTAGAAATTTAGTATGGTAAAGGTAAAGATATGCTTATGTATTTTTCCATGTGATTTATAAGACTAAGAAAATACACATAAACTGAAAGTTCTTTTTTAGGAATCATTACTGTTCTAACAATATTTTCTACGACTGTAATCACTGCATAGCTGTCCAGTTCAATCTGAAACCTGAATACTCGTTCGTGACATCTGAGCTGAAGATCACGTAGGCATGATCTCCAGACACTGTGAACTGTCCTGGAGCTACGTTTCCACAGAATGGACCTGAAACATACTGTAAATGGTGGGTAAGAGTAAATTTGTAAAACATAAATTAATGAATATATATGTACTGAAGTGGTTTTTACACAATTAAATAATTATTATGTTGCAGAACAGAAGTGCCAATTTAAAAGAAATTCTGTTAACACTGTGAAATTTATAAATGTGTCATTTTTGAAGAAGGAAGCTCACATACAACATGGAAAAGTCTTCTGCAACCGATGGCCACCTATTTCTGTTTATTTCATATCAATATGAATCAAACATATTTTTACTGAAGTCTACCTATAAGAAACATTTTATGAACGTCGGTAAAGTCTGTATATAATATTTGATAAGTTTCTCTACAAATTACTCATAACAAATTCGTTGTACTTATAATTCAGGAAAAAACTGTCAGAGTAAAATTTTATATCAAATTTTATATAACTAAATCATCATTATAAATTCAAAGGGACTACCTCTCAAACTTACATTAAAATTGCTCTAAAAGTGACTAGTGGTACAAATTTATAGACTTACTGATTTTGGTAGATGTTCTCATAAATAAACCAAACCATATATTCCGAAAGGTAATAAACCGTTGCAGCGCTTTTGAAACAATGCAAAAAATTTACATTCCTCTGCAGTTATACCTATATCTATCTTTTTTCACCCTCTTTATCATTTTACAGTGTCAAATTTACACTCTATGCCAAACTGGATGGAAGTGAACATGTTGAACAATTTCACCTAAACTGTGGACGAGTAGCCGTAATCTTCCAAATCAACTATTGAACATAAAAAGACCATCTGGGCATCCAGATCATAAAATGATGCATAGGTACGATTTTGTATTCTGATGCAAAACTCAGATCATGGTGTTTTTGTCGTGTTCTTCTGACGGTTTTCATTGTGTAATATTACCGTGCGAGGATGCTATTGTGTCACCGGTGATTTTCACGAAGTCGTAATGACACGTAGTATCAGGCTCTATGTGAAAATGATCATCAAATTTAAACGCAAGCGTCTGCAAAAAGAAAAAACAAAGAAGTTTCTTTATCTATCTTTTGTGATTATATATAATTATATATATTCATGAAATAAGAGAACTAAGCGATATTGTTTACATAATTTAACCTCTCTCTTGCAGAAGATTTATACATTATCACAAAACGTATGTAGTAAAACTAGAGTATAATGTACCCGCGAGACATCGGAAATTTATTCTCCCTTATAAACGAGGTTCGTTGTATCCTTATTACGAACTATTCATTATATATGTGGACGATGTTGAGAACTAGTTCGTAGTGCGTATGGTTGAATCATATATATTTATTTTAATTTTTTTTTTATTTACTTCTGATATTTCTAAAGGAGTACTTCCATTTCCAGCACCGAAAAAAATGTTGTGAGGGTGGTTCATATGGTACCCCGGCAATTTTTAGATACTTTTTTCGGTAGTTTTTTACTGGTTCTAACTGGTTCCTGATTCATTTGACGCTAATTAGTTTATCCTTTATTTCCAGGTGAGTTTCAATGATTTGTCACACACACCAAACTCCCCGATAACTTTATGTATATAGTATTTTTTCCCTGAACAACAATGTTTAGATAATATTGGTGTCTAAGCTTTATTGTCACATTTTTTACGAAACAACGTATGGCTAACGTTTTTGTGTAAATCAGTTTGAATCCAGTTTTCACGCAATGATTACCTTTGTGGATGATAGTAATGTACATTTTCAGTTTTGTATGGACAAATTAAGTGGGATATTGACTGTTAGTGACTGTTTCGATGTGCCGACCTGAGCCAAACGCACAGGGTGAGCAATTTTGATCGCTCACCGTCATTCGTCTGTCGATACTTTCCATTAAACCGCATCACCTCCTTAACCATAAGGCCAATTGTAATGAAACTTCGCAGGGATGTTCCTTGGATCGTCTTCTTTGAAAAATGTTCAACACTTGAATTCCATATAGAACTCTAGTTGCCATGGCAACCGAAAGGAATAACTTTTAAATTCTTCTTGACCAAAACCACAAGTCATAGGGCTTTTATATTTAGTATGTTATTTATTTGATGGGTTTAACGTCGCACTGACACAATTATTGGTCATATGGCAACATTCTAGCTTTGATGGCGGAGGAAGACTAAAGGTGCCCCTCCGTGCATTATTTCATCACGAGCGGACACCTGGGTAGAACCACCGACCTTCCGTAAGCTAGCTGTATGGCTTCCTCACATGAAGTATTTAGTATGTAGCAACATCTAGTGGTCCTCTGCCAAAGTTGTTCAAATTATAGTGGTTCTCTACCAAGGTTATTCAAACTATTCCACTAGGGTCAAATTATGGTCCCGCTCAGAGTGGCACATGGTTTGCATAGACTTATATCGGGAAATCTTTGAAAATCTTCTTGTTCAAAACCACAAGGTATAGAGCCTCTTTATTTGACATGCGGCATCATCTAATGGTCCTCTATAAAGATTGTTCAAATTATGCCCCGGGATGAAAAGACGCCCCGACCCGGGGGTCCCACGTTTTCAGTAGACTTACATAGGCTAAAACTTTAAACATTTTCTTGTCTGAAACCAAAAGACTTTTTCTGAAACCAAAAGGCATTTGATATTTAGTATGTAGCATTGCCTTTTGGTTCCCTACTAAAATTGTTCAAATTATGCCCCTGAGGTAAAAAGAGGTCCCGCTCTGGGGGTCTCAAGTTTTACAGACTTAAATAGGAAAAAAACCTTGCCTGAAAGACCTAGGCCTTTGATGTTTATTATGTAGCATTGAATTGTGGTTCTCTATTAAGATTGTTCAAACTATGCCCCAGAGGTGAAAAAAGGCCCAGCCTCGGAGGTTTCAAGTTTTATATAGACTTACATAGGAAAAAACTTTTAAAAATCTTCTTGACTGAAAATTCAAGGCCTAGGCTTTTGATATTTAGTTTGTAGCATTGCCTAGTAGTTCCCTTACAAGATTGTTCAAGCTATGCCCCTGAGGGAAAAGAGGACCCGTCCAGAGGGTCATATAGTAACCTTCAAGTAAGGATTACATCTGAAACATTATGATTTAACGTCTGGTGATGTTTATAACATATTCAGATTCTATAGTCAGTTCTACATTAAATGCAGCTGAGCTTTATTCCTGACTTTGTTCCGTTCTGTTCCGCAAAGTACCAATAGCTATATAGGTGAAGGTATTTTGCGGAACGAAACGGACAAGAAATATTTTACTTGATGTGATTTCAACTTGTACCACAGACAACAGTTTCAAGCACTACTTCTGCAACAAATACGTTTTGCAAGCATTGGCATCCATTCACAAGTTCTAATTTTGTAGGTAGTACATAGAATCAGAGTAACAAGTATACACCTATAATCTGTAAGTGAAAAACAGAACGGTCCGGCTGTAATCTTTAAGTAATGATTACATATGACACATTACGATTTAACTTCTGGTGATATTTATAACAAATTCAGATTAGTCAGTTCTACATTAGGTGCAGTTAAGTTTTATCCCTGAACTTGGTTCCGTTCCGTTCCGCAAAGTACCAATAGCTATATAGATAAAGCGTTTGCGGAACGGAACGGAACAAGAAATATTTTACTTGATGTGATTTTAGCTTGTACCACAGAGCACCAACTGACTAGTTTCATGCACTTCTTCTGCAGCTCATACGTTTTGCAAGCACTGGCACGCATTCTTAGTTTCAAATTCTGTAGATAGTACATAGAGTTACAATTATAATGAATGCAGCTACAATTAAACTGTAAGTGAAAAGAAGAACAGTCTTTATTTGTCAAAAACATGTGATTAACCAGGACAATGAATCGAATGCAGTAGGTTATTTTTTATCAGAGATGGTGGTCTAATTAGTTTGAAAGCACTGTTTTTTACATTTTGATTATACCCCGTGTGGTGCCTCTTAACTTGTTCCGTTCCATTCCACAAAGTCCACTTAGCCCTATGTTTAACATTTTATTTACTTCATTCATTTTGATATTTCAAAGGTTTACAATTAGTCATTAATTATTCTTTATTTTTATGCGCACAGTATTACGGTTAAAGTTAATGTTCATGATAATTCCTGAAACGCTGCATTCAATATTGTTTACATACACTTTCATGATTTTTCTTTTGCGTTTTGGATATTGTACATCATTAAAGTTCTTTTGATAATTGCTTTACTTTTTATATCTAAAACCCAAAGATACAAGTCAAACTTGGTATGTGTAACAAATGTTCTTATGCAACATTCTTCTTTTAAGTTGATATGTAACTTGCTTACTTGACGCCATCTATAGCAATGTAAATAAAGAATTGCTTACAAGTTTCTTTATTTCCAGTCTGCCCTGGCAAATTTATTTATTCGTAGAATTTGCATTAATAAATTATCTGCTATTTCCCTTAAAGAAAATTCATTTTATAACAAGAGACATTCTAAAAAAGCATATATTTATTCCTACCAAGATCGTAAAGAAATCTAAGCCGATAACTTCGCTGTACAAAATAATAACAAAATTAATCCTCGCTTTTACATATTTTCTTATGGTTTTGATACGCATTTTGTACTAAAGTTAAATAAGTGAAAAACACCCGGTTCTTTTTATTACCACATGCATATTAAAAAATTAATTATAATGTTAAATAATTTTGACCTATAGAAAGGAAAGGTTCACGTGAAAGGATCGCAAACACTTAACTGAATTAGTTTGTCATAACTATCTACTTTAAACAAATGAATTTGTTAGGGCTCAAACAACGTGTTCTTTATAACCAAGATTTCGTTGTAACTACGTTATCTGCATCCAAATGTATGCATGATATACAGAAGGCAAACAAAACGCGCTTGACTAATTCGATGCTGGATAGTTAAACTTTTCACATCTAAGGAAGCTGGAGCAGTCACTTGAGTATTGACTTTTATGTGTGGATGAAGTTATTGGAGAATAGCTGATGTCTGTTACACAATTATTAAGTAGTGACGAAAATAAAGGTAGGTCTCTGTCAAATGTACTAAGTTATAACAGAGATAAAGAGAAAGTGATTCAAAACATTAAATAAGTATAAAAGGAACATGCTTTACAGAAACGTTTTGCAGCAGTAATATACCATGAATCATAACACGTGACTAATAATGTGGAAGAACTATTTCAAGTTCAAGTTTCAAGTTTGAATCAGATCTGTTCTGTAGTAACTGAGATAAAGCTAAAGTGCATCGCAACTTGAACCTGGAATTCTAAGTAAAACAGGGCATAAGCAGCTTATGTAAAAAAGGGTATTTCAGTTAGAACCACCAAACCTAAAACATTTATCAGTCAGCATATGACCTTTGCTAACATTTAGTATTATTTTATCTCCCTTTTGTCTACAATGATAAAATTGCATTTCTAGAGAAAGAGATATTTTGACTATAAAAAAACAGTTTCTACCTTTTGGTACGTGACCAAGCGAAATTGACTGTCAGGTCATGTGACCGCGTTGATATTTTGTCATATAAGGGCAATCAACTGCTTCAATATTTTAGTCATATTATTGCCTTCCATGTACACATAAGGTAGTGACGTCACCATTCAATGTGTACACAGGCGATTACCGCGCTAAATGATGAAACTGTATAATAAATTGAATTAAAAACATCTTCAAACATTTTTTATTAAATTTTGTTTGGTAAAATAAATAAATATCATATGGAGGATTTTAGTAACATATTGATTGATCTTCGTGAAACTTTACACAAACTAAAATCACTAAAGGGGTCAGGCGTAGTGCCATGCAAATTTCGTCAGGATCATTTCAGAAATTCATGGATCTTCATGAAATTGGGAACATTGTAAGTTTCTGGAGGGCGGTGGTGCATGCATAACCTTCCTCAAGTTCTCGCCAGGCACTGCAGAGTCATTATCCTTTATTTTTTATATTCAGAAATTCCTATGAAAATAACCAATCGACGGATCTTTATGAAATTTAAATCAAATACTGTAAAGATTACTAGGGCAGTTTTGCACATATAACTTTTGTCAGGGTATCTTAACTAACTTAAGAGATATTGTCTGCTTTTCTATTACCTTAAGCATGTTTATATATTTAAGCATCAAGTTTTACTCAGTTAGTGAGCAACCAATTATGGCACAGTCCTTTTTATATAAATTTTGAATATCTTGCATGCGCGGATCCAGAGGGAAAATCCTAAAAAGGGAAAGAAGAGAAAAAGGAAAGAAAATGGCTTTTCGGAAAGGCAACATTATAGGACCGCATTTAAAGCGTATGTGACTGCTGCTACATACGACCCCGACATAATTCATATTTATGTTAATTATCTCAAAGAAAGAAAACTTAATATTATTATTTTTCCAAAATTTAACAGGTTAGCTCATAAAAATGTAAAAATAAGGGGTATATTGCATAAAAAATTGCAGTGGAAAAGGTGTCCTTAAATTGCTTCTAAAATGTCCCAGAATGCAGGAAATGAAGCGCTGAATTTCAAAATTTTCCATGGGGGCAATCCCCAGGACCCCCCTACCTGGACGGCTAATTTTCTATTTCAGTCTGTTCAACAAAAAATGTTGACAACCCTGTGCTTGTAAATAGCTAAACTCTACAATAAATACACATTAAGCATAATTCGCAAACCCCCTCTGACAAAATTGGCTGGATCCGCGCATGTCTTGACATTAAATATTTTTAAGATATAGTCCGCTCAGTGACCAAACAACAAAGTTGGTGGGAGACTATGAAATTTACTGTAATTGCTTGTTTATCCATTCGTTTTTGGATAGGTAAATTTTAAATTTTTTATACATCACAATAACATATCTTGCTTCCGAGACACGCTTTTGAAGATATCTTAAACATAGAGACTCGGCTGAAGTAGAAACTCGATATTAAAGAACAACTGTTTATTCCCCGATTTTTAGCTAGACTATACGAAGTATGAAGAGCTGTCGTTCTCGACCCGGCGTCGGTGCGTCCGCTTTGATGCACTTTCTCTTTATCTCTGTTATACTTGATGGATATTTTTCAATCTTAAAACAGTTATTTATCATCATAACACACATCATATGGTATCAAGGACCATAACTCATGCACCAATATTTCATGAGTTATCCCCCTTTTATAGTAAGAATTTCTGATAACAGTTTTGATTTTCTTTCCACTCTGTTAACAGTAAATGAATTTGATTCAGACATCAAATAGTTCTTCCACATCATAACCAACATCATAAGACTCAAGGCCCATAACTCAGTCATCAAATTTTCATAAATTATGCCCCCTTTTACTCAAACTTTTAGCTAATTTTAATGCATTTTCACAATATTTCTTTAATACATAAAGGATTTGTTTCAAAATTAGAATGGTCGTTCCACACTTGCACGCACATCATACGATACAAGTGCCATAATCAAACACCAATATGTGGCCTCTAGAGGTTTAAAAGGTTTTTTCTTTGACTTTGACCGTGTGGCCTAGTTTTTGACTCGACTTGACCCAGATTTGCACTTGACCTAAAGAAAATCAAGATTAACATCCTGACCAGGATCTATGAAGATACAGTCATAAACTGGCCTCAAGAGTGTTAACAAGCTTTTCCATTGATCTGACCTAGTGACCTAGATTTTGACCCAACCTGATTCAGATTACAACTTGACCTAAAGATCATTGAGAATAACATTCTGACCATTTTCTATTGCGATATGGACATAAATGTGGTCTCTAGAGTGTTAACCAGCTTTTCCTCTGATTTGAATTGGTGACCTAAATTTGAACATTTGAACCTGACTTAAACATTATCAAGACAAACATTCTGAAAATGTTTCATTAAGATATATGTTCATAAATAAGGCCTCTAGAGTGATAACTAGCTTTTTCCATCTATTTGATCTGTTGACCTAGTTTTTACCTCACATGATCCAGATTCAAACTTGACCTAAAAATCATCAAGATTAACATTCTGACCATGTTTCTTGAAAAAAAACAGTCATAAATGTAGCCTCTAGAGTGTTTACAAGCTTTTCCTTTGATTTGATAACCTGGTGACCTAGCTTTTGACCCTACATGACCCAGATTTGAACTTGACCTAAAGATTATCAAGATTAATATTCTGACAAGTTTTATTAAGATATAGTCTTAAATGTGGCCTCTAGTTTGTTAACTAGCTTTTCCTTTCATTTGACATGGTGACTTTGTTTTTGACCCCCACCTAACTAGATTGGAATTTGTTCTATAGATCATCAGGTTTAACATTCTGACCAAGTTGTATGAAGATATAGTTATGAATGTGGCCTCTAGAGTGTTTACAAGCTTTTCCTTTGACTTTATAACCTGATGACCTAGGTTTTGAACCCACATTACCCTGGTTTGAACCTGACCTAAAAACATCAAGATTAACATTCTGACCAAGTTTCATAGAGGTGCTGTCATAAATGTGGCCTCTAGAGTATAAACAGGCCTTTCCTTTTACTTGACCTGGTGATCTAGTTTTTGACCCAAGATAACTCAATATCGAACTTGTCCATAATTTTGATCAAGTTTCATTAAGACTGGATCAAAGTTGTGACCTCTAGCACGTTAACAGTCAAATTGTTGACGACGGACGACGACAGACATAGGACGATTACAAAAGGCCACCTTGAGCGCTTCTTGCTCAAGTGAGCTAAAATAAATGAAAACCGTAAAAGTTTATGTAAAAATAAAGCAGATGCCTGGTTTTAGGTTATATAGCAGTAACTAGGTCAAAATGTGCTTCCGTGGTGTAGTCGAAAAACGTCCCTAATAAACAGATCCTAATTTTTCCATTTTAAAGCATTTGGGCGTAAACTAGGGATCAAATTGGCATTATTTCACTCGTAGAATATATTTTGCATAAAATATGACACTTTACATGCTGATATTCGCATGTTTTTAAGCTGTTTATTTGAAAACAAAAGTAAAGTGTTTATTCTGCGGACCGCTCCATCCAAATGTGGCAGTATGAGGGTACCTGATTTCAGTTGACTTCCACTGCATACTATTCAACACTCATTTTTCTTTTCGTTTTCTTGAAGCATATGTATAGCTATCGTGAGGAAAATAGGTCTATCGCGAAACGAAAATCTAGAAACTGTATCAAAATTGATCGGAAGTAGCTGAATCTTAAATGAAACAAAGAACAGTGACACAAAATTTGTTTTAGTTTCACCTTTGTTCCTGTAGGTGCCTGTACAAAGTTGGTACAGTAAACATCTCTTGGGTACGTGGAAGGATAGCCTGGACTGGTGATTGTGCCTGCAGATCCAGTTATATTTAGGTTTCCACATCTTTGTTGAGATGCTAAAAGAAAAAATAGATAAAGATGAAATTTAGCAGTTAGCTGGAACGTGCTCTTTTTGTGTACATTTTTATTTACGCGCATACTTTGATAGAACTTAGTATACACCGACACAATTTATATATGACGACCTTCCAGCTTTCTACATGGTGTAGACAAATTTGTCTGTTTGTTTATTTATTTTTTATTTATTTATTTTTTTTTTTTGCTTCAGCGCCGTTTTTAACAGTATCAGTTATACACTACGGGCTGGTAAAGGTCCATAATGCTTTAAATTTTTATCTTAAAAAAGACTAAACAGCTTTTCAAATAGATGTTATGTGTGATTACATGGTTAGAACAGTTAATATTGTGCATGAAATGTTACGGTTAGAGTCACAGCGGAAGGAAATAAAAACAATAACTCCAGTAAATTATTCTAGTATAATAATCAATTTTCAAACCTTTGACAAAGGATGAAGAAAGTAATTATCAGAAACAGGATTTAACAAGAAACTAATGTATTTCATGTGCATTATGTCAGCCACATTTTAACAAAGGCATTATGAGCCTTTAACCGTTAGCTTTAAACGTTCAAACTTTCCCACATGAATCAAAGGTGAAGGACGAATGATTTCAGACAGAATACCCTCTGGAAGGACACTAGGTATCAGAGTTCATGGACGTGAGGTCGTTTTGGTACAGCCACTATCTTTCCACTGTTCTCTTGCCAGTAGTGATGTACCGACAATCAGCGACAATCGGATAATCGTCGGCGTGGCATTTATGATCGCGATCGCCGATTTCACTTTTCCCTGACCGATTAATTACTTGGCACCCTAAACGGATGATTTAGTTGTTTCTGACCTCTTTCTTTCTGGTATTTACGATTCTTTAGGGTAATTACGCCAAGGAAACTACTCTTTTACAAAAATGGCTTCCTCTAACGTCTCGAAAGATCTCGAAGTCAACTATGACCACCCAGATTTTGGAAGATATATATATCTTTTACAAAATTTAAGCCGGGAAAACCATCATCCAAAACTCTGGACATTAGTATGGCAGTATACAAAGCATGCCGTAAGACTTACGCAGACAAAAGTGTTTTCAATTTTAAATTTTGTGGGATTGAAAACTTTCCAGTCGTAAACTAAGAATTAATTAATCGTTGTCGCTTTTTTTTGCTGAAGTTCAAATAACTTTATTTAATATCACAGGATTATTATTGTCTGCCTGCACTCTGGTGTTAATATCGCAGGATTAATACTGTTTGTCTGCACCTTGGTGAAATTTAGACGAGTACCTGATTTGAAGTTTACTATCTTCGCAAATATTTTACTTTTATGCTGTTAACTTACTTGTATTAATAAAGGGATACAATAGAAATAGGATAGTTACTGTAATCTCTGTGTGTTACATTTCTTAGGTAATGATATAACATAAATTTGAACTTATAGATATGCAACTAAAATAACCAATTATCCGATTATGTTCGTTCAATCAAATCGGTGGGCTTGTCCGGTTATGCCGATTAATCGTTTAGAAAGTCTAACCGATTTGCCCATCACTATTGCCAGATTCCACCATGATATGGAATACGCGAGTTGAAGTCAGGCATCTCAATCACTCGCCCTCGTTTGCTCTCACATTAAAATTTATACACTGGAAAGACAAATATCATAAGCGATTGTTTTTATACAGCAGGTTGGTTGTCACCAGTGTTTGTGCTGATGTGCTTCTAAGCAAACGGAACTTGTAATTACACCGTCTTGACTATGTCAGTTTAGTGTAAATGTGAGGTTTGTAAGCCACAGAGCGTATAAAATTCGAGCTGCTGTAGCTTTATATCTAGTAAAAGATAATTACAAATCTCTGTGCTATTGTTTTGTTTTGTTTCTTACTGGATGTAATGTGTACATATGTGTGGCATCGCTTTTTTAGGAGTTTTGCTATCAAATGTACGAGTACATTGTTAAGGGATGTAAAAACATTACATGTTATTGTTCCTTTTTCTCTGTCTGTTTTGTTTAAAGTATTCTTAACGATTCAACATTTATTTTGTATACTAACTTTTAAAAACATTAAATATTATAGTTCTTTTTCTCTGTCTGTTTTGTTTAAAGTATTCTTAACGATTCAACATTTATTTTGTATACTAACTTTTAAAAACATTAAATATTATAGTTCCTTTTTCTCTGTCTGTTTTGTTTAAAGTATTCTTAACGATTCAACATTTATTTTGTATACTAACTTTTAAAAACATTAAATATTATAGTTCCTTTTCTCTGTCTGTTTTTTTTAAAGTATTCTTAACGATTCAACATTTATTTTGTATACTAACTTTTAAAAACATTAAATATTATAGTTCCTTTTCTCTGTCTGTTTTGTTTAAAGTATTCTTAACGATTCAACGTTAATTTTGTATACTAACTTTTCATCAAAACCTACCAATTTTTAAACAGTCGGATGGCAATTCATCTGTATTATCTCCGCAGTCATCGTCGCCGTCGCAAAGCCAGTCACGTGATATGCATTTACGGTTCGGACATCGCCACTCATCTCCAGGACCTATATAATGTCAAATTTGCAATTCTTTTCAAGAGATAAATCTGTAACAGAATGTAAATCTAAACAAGAAATATCTATAAAAAAAGAAGGTCGGCGAATTGTATTAAGACAAGAAGTTTATGAGGTTTTCATATCATTTGTGTTATTCTATCATCTATCTAACATTTTGAAAATAGCAAAACTAAACACAACATTTAAACAATTTAAATGGTTCTCTTTTAATTTTTCACTAAGGTCTCGTAACGGTACAATATCGTTTATGTTTTTTTTTCTATATCGAATAATTACAGCAGTGGTCTTGAAGTCACTTCTCTACCTACAAGACATTAATCGATCGGCTAATCACACCCTTATTCATGTGATACGCAGACCGTATTCAGCTCTCCCTTTAAATTGATACATATTGTATTTGAACAGGTTTCTATTATATTTATTAAATTTATCTAATATTTAAGATATATCAATATTCTTGCAAAATATAATGAGCAAAGCGTAGCTTTAAAACTGTAAACAACGTCATTTAACACTCATTGTCTGACATTTCACTTAGCATTGCACAATCAGGAGAGTGAAAAACAAGAACAATCTTTATAAAAGATTGTCGGCTAATTGTAGTAAGACAAGAAGTATATGAGGTTTACAAATCGTGTCATTCTATCATCTATCTAACATTTTGCAAATAGCAAAACCAAACACAACACTTAACAACAATTTAAATGGTTCTCTTTTAAATGTTCACAAAGGTTTCCTAGATGTGCAATTCTGTTTCGTTTATTTTACGACGGATTACAGCAGCGGTCTGGAAGGCACTTCTCTATATAGAAGACTCTATTCACATCCTTACTCATGTGATACGCAGACCGTATTCAACTCTTTCTGTAAATTGATACATGTTGGTATTTGAACAGGTTTTTATCATACTAGTAGTTATTAAACTTACTTATCATTTTTTAGATATACCATAATTCTTGCTAAATATACTGAGTGAAACTTAGCTTTAAAACTGTGAACAGCGTCTTTTAACATAAATGCTTTGTCTACATTTCACCCAGCGCAGCACAATCAGCAGAGTGAAACAAATAGACACTCTCGTCCAATCAGGCAGAGTGTTGCATAAATCGTTCATTTTGATAAATTATCTATAATGCGTTATCCAGTAGTCTGATTTGCAAACTGAGATCACGTAGCATGGGTCGGTCAAGGTCACGAATTCGTCCTTAATACGGCATTCGCCGAAAAAAAAGTATAATAAATGCAGATGGTAACAAGAAATATCTTTAAAAAAAGATGGTCGGCGTGATGTACCTCAAGCACAAGTTATATATGGGCAGAAACCTGTATTTTAATTTTTTTGGCAATGTTGAAAGGGGCCTCCGTGAAGTTTTGTATAATAAGGACAGTAGTTGTGAAGAAGACTGTGTTTAGAAATTGTGGAGGGACACACGACGGACACCAAAAAATCACAAAAGTTTGAGCTTTTGGTGCTTAAAAGATGGTAACAGTAAGCAAATAATATTGAAATACGTTCTATACTTTATTTCTGGAATTGTTGGAAGCAACATGAACCCTTACCCTACTTCAGCTTATTATCAAATTAGTCTATCATTCAGAGTATGTACAGTACTGTTTTCACCGGAAAAATTAATTTAGAGTCTAAAATTTAACAGTATCGTACATGTTGTTGCAGGTTAGTAATGATTTGCACTAATTAGAAATTGTTGCTGTAATACAGGGTAAGAGTTAATGACTGTATAAAACAAATAACCTTTAATTGTAAAAACAAAACTTAAGGAAAGGAAACTTAACAAAACAGAAATAACTTAACAAGAAAACTTAACAAAACAGAAATATGTCCGGATTAGCAGAGGAATATTTGGTTACGCTCACCTGTTCAAGAGTTACGCATACAACCCGACGGTGCTGTATTTACAGAGGTTATAGATGACGAACGCGCTGTCATTTCACTAAGTGTCACACATGACTCAGAGTGAAGCATTTTCAGCCTTTCCTCTAATCAGCGCCACTCTTACTAAATCTCGCATTATGGCTGAAAATACCGAGAATACCTTACCAAGCAATCCGATTGGTACATTATTCAGGCGGCATAAGGTCATACGAGGTCTTAAAATCGTGCTTAATACGGCACGCCGAAAAAACAAGAAACTTTATTGAACGAGTATTGATATTTCAATGACGATAGTTTATTTTTTGGATTAGTGTTTCAGTCTCCGCTGTACATTATGAGAATACAGAAGACAGTCACAAGTTACAAATGCAATAAGAAATTAAAGGGAAATAGCATAAGGTCTTACGAAAAACTACATACAGCCAGTATTCGTTCCTTGACAGTTTTGTTCATCACTGTTATCACCACAATCATCATCATTATCACATCTGTACGCACTGGAGATACATTTGCCGTTGGCACATTCAAACTGAGTATGACCACAGGAATCTGCTTTGACAAGACTGATTAATTATTGTTTTATTATAAGAATAGGTTTTCCACATTAAAGCCTTAACAAAGTATAATCAAGACACATTGCTTACATTTTGTTATAGCTTTCTTACAGATTAATTTGCCTATAACATTTTCTTTAAACACATTTGCACTACTACCTGTCTAAATTCTAACTTTAACCTAATGGGTATTCATTCATAAAATCTATAACAAGATAGTTTGGTAAAGCATTGCCCTTCACAACATTTAACATCAGCTTAAATAGAACTTTATTATAAATAACGTTTGATAGACTTTAACAACATCTGCGAAAAGGTCCTTAAAAATTTGTTTGTTTGTTTTGGGTTTAACGCCGTTTTTCAACAGTATTTCAGTCATGTGACGGCGGGCAGTTAACCTAACCAGTGCTCCTGGATTCTGTACCAGTACAAACCTGTTCTCCGCAAGTAACTGCCAACTTCCCCACATGAATCAGAGGTGGGTCCTTGAAAAGCATAGAACGCAACTGGGCAGCATTATTCATATAGTCTATTCATGAAAGGTATTAAAATGTACAGTAGTTCTCACGCCCCCAAGTACCGGTTACAGCGGAATTTCAAAACAGTAAAAATAAATGTTCCCCTTGATCTCCTTGGATCAGAGAATTAACTACACGGATTCCAAGTATCTAGGTTAAAAATAAAAATTACCCGTAAGAGTTGCCTTAGTTCGTTCTGTTAGGCAATCAATGAATAACAAATATATCGATCTAAATGTATCTTTAAATAGCGTTACATCAATATAACATGTAAATGAATATTTTCCCAAAGTTTGTGCATTACATGTATACAACAAGCCAGAACATTATCAAAGTACTGAGAGGACTGATGGGGGGCAGTGCTTTGCAGTTTCAAGACTTGATGTAACCCATTCATGTCAGGGAAGTACATGCAGGCATTATGTAATGCACTTGTGTGTGGCAAGAAATGGAGTGGTCACAACTTTAACAGTGCACAGCAAAAGTTATTAACTTTGTGTTCAATACATTTCTATATTTTGTTCAAAAGGTAAAGATAAAAAATCTAGTCTTGTTCAATAGCAGTTGTTCATCGACAAACAAAAACCTTTCATTGCCAGGTTTATAATTTATATTTATAATGCAGTTTAGTTTTCTTCAGATATTGTTGTTAATATAAAATGTGTAGATCTATTTAATCATATCTGGATCAAAAATATAATTGAAAAATGCAATATTAAAGTTATGTTTGGTAAATACTTTGGAACTTGTTTTCTGTGTGTTGTCAGGTTGGTCATAAGCTCGACAAAAAAAATGAAAGACGGTTTGTTAAATCTGGGGGCACTCAAAAAGGATATGATCGGTAATTAGTTAAAATTGTGCTTCCGCGGTGTAGTCGGAAGGTAGGAAATAGATTATTTTGTGCAACTTCGTGTAAACCGAGTTGTTTTATTAAGCTTTTTTTTTCATTGGTAGAATTCATTCTGTAAAAAATGAAATACATTTCATGTTTATACCCCACCGATGGCAGGTTATGCAAATAGTAACCGAAAGTGGATTTTTGTGCGTTTTCTAGGGAATAAAAAGAGAAGTAGGTTTTGAAAATGTGATTCTCTGTAAAGATTAACATGTATAACTCAGAAGATCTTATCTGGCCGTTTGCTATGTAATATGAAACAAGTCAAAAGATTTCCTGCGGCCAGAAGTTATACAGACCAGAAATTGTTGACAGTAACTTATGGGTGAATAACGTACTTGTTTTTTTTATTATTATTATACTATTTCGCTTTAATGTAGGAATTATTACTCCATTCAACATGATTTCTAAGTAGACCTACGAACTATGTATTTCTTAATTCTGAAAGTTATTGTTTTGAGCAAAAATAACTATATTTCCCTTTCATGTACATCAGCTTAACTAGTCACATTCCTTGACTATTGAAATACTTTACTAGATTTTTCACCTGGACTAATTTGACAACACAGGACCATAATCCAGGAAATTGAAGAGCAATTAACACAAAAAACGTTATGCACAACAAGATATCAATATTGATCATTGCTGTAAGTTTGAATAAATAATATGAAATAATGAATGAGGAATTCAGGTCACAAACATTTCTCTATATATCATATAAAGTGCCATCTATATTGCAAAAACAGCGTTCCATAAATGCGATAAACCAATCGCATGTCGGTAAAAAGTCACGTGAAATCACCCAGTCCCCATGTGCTAGACTACTTGTTGCATTCCAATATACCTGCGGTCTTTCAGGCCGCAGGTATCAAAGAAGAATGTGAACTAGTGACCCTTCAGACGATAACACCTTTTTATAAAATGGTGTATTACGCTTCATCAAATCCTATTCTTTCGGGTCTAATTCGGATAATTAATTGGAGCAACTGTTTACAAAACTGAAGTTTCGAAAATTGTTTAACTTACGATTGGCTTGAGTGGTAAAGTTGTAGAATATTTTGAATCCTAGAAGCTGGGTACTGATGTCAGTAACGAACTGCATGGTAAGGTACCGCTGGGTAGATGAGATTGGGTCGAATGTATGACCACAGTATTTACCAAGACTTGGTGAACTTGTAGTTTTTCCATCAAAAATCTCCAGATAATCAGAGGCGCATCTATCAAAATAATTACAAAATACATCTCTTTTTTGTCTTACTTATTTGAAAGTATACTAAACAGAAGTTTTATAGTTGAATATATGAACTGTTATTGTATGTAGTTTATGTATTATCAATACTATACATTAGTATAAGACGGTTTACACACCAAATATGTTTAGCCAACAATAAATGTTTTTCAACTGACTGTAACTGACATTAAATTCTATATACATAATTAATGCATATATTTAGTAAAGGGAAATACCTTTGATCAGGAATTTCTTCATTAGAAGTAAATATCTGAAGACAAAACTAATTCAGTGTGCAGATTATCAAATTGTATCTAAGCTGCTTTTGTAGAAAGCTCCTACACCCTTAGCAGCATTTCTTTACGTTAAGTGTACATGTTTTTTTTTTTTTTTTTTTTTTTTTTTTTTTTTTTTTTATAAAGTTGTTGTTTTTTTAAATCATTATAAAATATTTTTGTTTCAGAAAACAGTCAAGGTTCTGTGAAATAAAAAGGAATGAAATGAACAGAAATATCTGAGATGCACTTGATAGAAGACCTTTAATTCAAATTACGTCCTGGCCTATAGTGATCTGTTTTTCAGAAAAAGTGTGTGATCTCTCTTTACCCATATGCAAGGTAATTAAGGAATTGCAAACAATTCCATGTAAACACCTGTGTTGTTCCTTAGAAGTTCGTTTATTTCATTACCCGAAATCAAAACCAAAAGAAAACGTGCAATATTCTCAATTTTAATTCAATATATTTAATATTTGAATAAATATGATATAATCAATCTAAAGTATTCAAAAGCGTGTGTAGCTTCTTCTTAAACATTTGGATATTGTGGCCACTCAAGGTTTAACCGGGTAATCAGTCAAACCAACCAGTTCAGTCGCGTAACCAGCCCGAATTGTAGGGAACAAATCAGCCGACCAAAAAAGGACCAGGCGTGCTCCGAGTCTACATTCTAACCCATGACCAGCAAAATTTACTTATTTACAGAAAAACAACTTGTAACGTGACACAACTTTCATCAATGCTACGGTTCACTATAAACGTGTCACCGAACCGGACACAGCACTGTAGTGACCAGCATCAGCAAGTATGACTCCTTCATTATTCTACGGGTAACCATAGCAATGACGAAAATTTAGCTGGGTAACCAGCTAGAATCGCAAAGCAAAGCAAGGCAAGGCAATGCAAGGCAATATATCCCTTGAGCCAGGCTATATAGAGCTAGGCAAGGCTATAACGCAACGCTATAAAGATATTACCAGAGTACTAGGGCAATACCTTTTGTACACCACTACTCGATGCCATGCAAGTTGTCTATAAAATGACCAAACCAAAAGAGAATTGAAATGCTCTAGCTCTAGTCCCCCGATTCACGTTGGTAACTCGCGCGAGCCGGAAACCAGGTCCAGGGTTATATATAGTTTGAACAAAGTACATACGTGACAGTAAATAAAAATGTTAAAGTATGCTACGCCCAGTCAACTTCTGATAGGCAGAATTTTTCCCCGACACAATAAATTTTATTGTAGGGATAATACACGTTTTTTTGTGTATTAACGTCTGCAGAAGCCCGCGGGATTGTTTGTGAACGAGAGCGAAGGTCGAGGTCACAAACATATCCCAAGGGCTTCTGCAGACGTTAATACACAGAACAAACGTGTATTGTCGCTATTCTTGCATAAAAATATATTTCACGACGATTTATGTATTGTTTTCATATGTGATGACTTGACGATTCCGGTACATTTTTTATTTACCATTCCCGTTTTTCTTGGAAACGGTAAACATGTTTTAAATATCCGCATCCAGGGCCCGGAAATAAACAGCACTATCAAAAGCACACCCTGCGGGTTTTTAAGCGATTTTTTTATCTCTCATTATTACAAACATAAAATTACCAATAATTGTTCGTATCATTTCACAATTTGGTGGACTCGATCACAATTTCAAGAATAATAACTTTACATTCGAGTTATATTGAGTACGGACACGCAGGTGGAGTACGGATGAGTACGAACGTAGTGTCAAGTTTCCAAGCTGTTTATATAAATTCTTCGAGAAATTAAATAAAAACATACTAACTGATACTAACCAAAGTCATAAATATGATACCTAAAAACAAAGAATCGCACAGGTAAACACGCGATTCTTTAACATTCACGGTTGTCTACAAAAATCTGAATTGACGCAGAGTTCTAAAAGGGGAGTAAACAAGGGAAGAAACGAGTACGAACAATGTAGGGGGCAGCGCATTTGGCGTTAGTTACTGATACAGTAAAGCATTCTATGGTTTAGATTGCATCTTTAATGCTTCAAGAAGAGGTTTTTATGAAAGAAAAAAGACGCAGGTACCAGATGTCAATCTGCGCAGAATTACATATATGTCCCTGGGAAAGCATTTCAAAAATAAAAATCGGGTATTAACAGCACGTGAATTGTCTTGTTTGCACACGATTTTTCTCCCGTTAATACCTGGGCGGATCCAGTGAAAAAAGTAGTTTTTATGCAAGAATGAAATTTATCCCCCGAAAATTCTGGAGAGAAATGATTTTAAATACTTGCGTATATACTTCGATACATCAAGCAAATTATTACAGCAAGAACAGACAGCTCTTTAATAACTTTGCAAATCTTGTAATTATTTATTGAGATATGTTTCTCAGAATGGCCTCTTTAATGAAGTCTAAATACAATTCAAGGCCAACTAGATTTAAATGAACTCCGTCGGGACGATAAAAGGCCGTTTCTGCGTCAATATCTGTTGAAATTCTGTCTGCCCTTCCCGACTCTAATACAATTTTACGACAGATTCTGTTCAATCGTTTGTGTTTAGTTTCGATAGGAGTGTATCCCCCTCTCGACCCTGACCAGACCTGTCTTGGCAGAATACCTAGCCATATAATTATCGTCTGCGGAAATAGTCCCTAAGGTAAACTATCTCTTGCCGTATGAGATTTCTAATATCCGGAGCTTTGAATTTGAGTAAATCGTTACCACCTAGGTTGATGACGATAATTCTGGGCGGTCACGGAAGACAGAAGAACCTGTGTTACTATGTGTTGTCTAAGTCCGCTCCAACCAATACCTCTTACCCCACCATGCAACTGACACTCCCTCTATGTTTAAGTTAGGTTTTCCAGTGGCTGTAGCATGTGTCCCCCGCCCAATACGGGATTGAATCAACAACAATCCAAACATCTAAATATAAAATAACGGTACTGAACTATATGTATATGTAATCGAATCGTTCATATACCTTTATTTAAGGAGTTAACGTATATATGTCTTATAGCAATCTGATGATCAACGGCCCAGTTTCATTATTGTTTCTGACGGATAACCCTGAGCCGCCAGGTCAGCCGTTCTGCCAATTCCGAAACAGTGTGACCTGAAATGTCGAAAATTGTAACGCGTTTTACCGATAGCCATTGATAACACGCTAGAAAATTGAGACCTAGTCACAACAGTGCCGTTTTCGTGGCAAAAAAAGGAGAGTAGTTATATAAATACCGCTTTTGGCGATTTTGACCCCCCTGACCTTTTGACCCTTGGTCAGGACTGGTCAATGCCGGCCAATTTAAAACCCACAGGTTTTAAGCCCAATTAAAAGTTTTAAAGTTAAATTTAAATACATATGATATAGATGAGTTTACAGAATAAAATATATTGTTTGAAAGAAAGAAGATTTACTGATAATATAAATCCTCATTATGTTACAACAAAAAACGGGAGAAAAATGATAAGGGCTACTTGTTCATCTTGTGGAAAAATGAAATCAAAGTTTGTTAAAAGTACAGGCGGTAATTTAGATATTCACAAAGCAATGTTACCTTTATTACCTAAGAAAGGTTTAACACTTCCAGGATATAACTATTGTGGGCCGGGGAACCCCCTAGAAAATGGACCCCCTGTTAACGAACTAGATGCAGTATGTATGGACCATGATTTTTGCTACGACTCAGGACTAAGTAAAAGTGAATGTGATAAGCAAATGCTTTCCAATTTAAATAAAACTAAATCAAAAACATTTGGAGAAAAGATTGCAAAACATTTAGTTGTAAAACCAGCCATCAAAACGAAACTTAAATAAAGGTACTGTTTACTTTAACTTATATGGTAATTTAAAGACACCAAAGAGCAAAGCAAAATTTAAAATTGGTGATCGAGTTCGCTTAAGGGGGAATGGTACTTTGTCAAAATTTAAGATTTGCTGATTGTCTTATATACCAAAATAAATTTGAAGATATTTCCAATTGATATCATCATCTTTTAGAGCAAAAAACATGCGTATGACGTTACCATGACATCACAAACATGACCCGTTTTCGCGCTTTTTACGTCCGTTCATGGTAGCACTAAAATAGTATAAAACGCGAAACTACAAGCGTATTGTTGGCGTCAATGCATTATATTATATATCAAACGACAGAATAAAGCAATTTCTTAGTGATTATTAACATGAACAGGTATTTTCTATCTGAATTTTCGAAGGAGGTTCGAAAACAGACATTTGGTTGTTAAAGAAAATTCAGGAAGAAAATCGATTCTGATCCATTTTGCAAAAAATTGGCCCGTGGAATTTTTGCCAAATTTTTGTATGTGAAAATTCATTATGTTGTTAATATCTATTCCAAAATAGAAAATGTTCACCGAAGCGTTTTTGTAGTAAAACCGTTTGAACTTGACTACTGCAGCGTCGTTAAAAGACATGTAATCGTTATGTAACGTTACATGTGTTTATTTAAATGGCTTGTCATAATTCTACCTGGAAACCTATAACAAGTAGTTATGAGACATGAATTAAATATTTCAATCTAATCGTAAAAATATTACACATTTCATAACATGCAGTATTTCAAAATATTTTCATTGAAAAGTGCGTATCTTTTAAATTACTAGAAGTTCTTGATGTTCATTTCAATAGCCACTTCATGCACCTTTTTCAAACTCAGCTGCTCTCTAAATAAGTCGCGATAAATACGGACAGGCTAAAAAAGTTAAGTTTTTGAAGAAGGGAGTGTCGGGAGTAATAATAAAACGGAGAAAAGCAAAATAGAAGAATCGTCAATTATGCATATTTTGGTAATGTATTTGACAATGGTTGCAAAATATGCGGAAAAAGACTTACTGAAGCCCGCCCGCTTAGCTCAATAGGTAAGAGCGTTGGTCTACGGATCTCGGGGTCGCTAGTTCGATCCTCGGACGGGGCGTATGTTCTCCGTCAATCTGACTAAAGTACATCTCCTATATTACGCTACGCATAGGATCTGAAAACGACCTATTCATTGCCTCGTTCTGACGGCTCTTTCGCTAGCCAATCAGAGCCTAGCTTACAACATCTTGCAAATCTACATGTAGCATTGACTTTTGATATTTACAATTCTTATGTCGTTATGTATCAGATAGCCGGCTAGCTCAGTCGGTAGGCCACTTGCTTTGTAAGCGAGGGGTCCCGGGTTCGAGTCCTGGAATAACCGCATATTTTCTTATCCTTTGACAATCGTCGTCTGATTGGATAACATAAAAATAGCAATAATGGAAATCCAAAATATACAGAAGACGAATGTGAATGGGTCGTTCTCAGATCTTCGTTTAGAAGATCAAGTACTTTAGTCAGATTGGTTCTCCGTGACAAATTTGATGAACGACACTGTGTCTGATATCATTAGTCCCTCCACCTCTGATTCATGTGGGGAAGTTGGCAGTTACTTGCGGAGAACAGGTTTGTACTGGTACAGAATCCAGGAAAACTGGTTAGGTTAACAGCCCGCCGTTATATGACTGAAAAACTGTTGAAAAATGGCGTTAAACTCAAAACAAAGACTTTACTGGAAAAAAACCTATTTTCCGAAACTAAGTATGGTCTATATAGTGTACTACATTTTAAAATGTAAAATCTAAAATGCTATGGCATTTTACGGAACCCCTATTTAATTTAACGTTGCAGCTGCACTAGGTAAGCATGGGATAATTAAAATACAAACATTTCCGCACAGTTCTATCCGAATGTTAATTTCGTTTAAATTGTATTAATGATACAATTAAAGGCAGATTTATAGAATTTAAGTAAGTACTACAGTAATAAGACTGTTAAAAAGTTGATTAATTTTCTGAATCAAGTTTTTACGCTCGTTTCAACAGTATGGCGGGTAGTTTCCTTAAACATTGTTCCTGGGAACGACCAGTACTAAACCCCTAACTTCCGACACAAACTACCAAGTGTTCTCACATAAAGAGCCATGTTCGGTAGCGGGCTCGAACTTACAGTCCTCCATCAGTGAGATATCTCAGTGAATCAGACCACGTAGGCAGTCCAAAAGTTGACAGTTTATATATATACGCTATTTTGTTTGCAAGCAGTACAACGAATTTTAAAATTCGAATGTTACGTATGAATTTTAAGATTCCGCCGCGTACTGTTTGCAAATATTACACGTCAATAGTTACCGTTCTACCTGTTTTAACATATGTTATTTGAGCCGCGCCATGAAAAACCAACATAGTGGCTTTGCGACTAGCTTTGATCCAGACCAGCTTGCGCAGTCTTGTCAGGATCTATTTTGTTCGCTTTTAAAGCCTATTGCAATATAAGAAACCGTTAGCGAACAGCATGGATCCTGACCAGACTGCAAAGCCACCGTATGTTGATTTTCACAAGGCGCGGCTCATTTCATTTAAATATTTATGTTATTTGTTATTTGTTGCACAGGGCGGGGAAAAAAGCCTGAACAGAAACGGCTAAATTATGAGTTTTAAACATGCCATCACGGACAGGTGCCCCTTCCGTTTACATGACGACATAACGATATAGAAAAGATGAATGTTCGTCCAGATGCCGTTTGTTTCGCGGCTTGTTTCACAATATTGTCTTTCCTAAAATTCAATAAAAAATATATTAAAGTTTGCAATGTTGGTCCAAATAGAAACTAGCAGTATACACTAGAGAACGATCACTCAAAAAGATGCTAAATCCGTTCCCGATCCTGGATTATGTACTGAGCTTTTATTTACACGTATTTTAGAAAGAATAAGTTTGAATAGAATGGCTGTATAATAAGTCTTAATAAATTAAGAATGCTTATATTTTTAATAAAAAAAAACAGCCAATGAGCGGGAGTAAGCTTGTCTACCTGCCTGACATAACTGAAATACTGAAAGGGCCGTAAACAGGATTCTATCAATCAAAACAAACAATAATATGAATTCATTTGGAATTTCCATATAAGCCGACAATCACGCATGTTATGCGCCCTTTTCCGAGGTCACCGTACCGCGCTACTGATAATTTCCTTACAAGTCAACACGATGCTGGTACAAATCTATACTTTAGGTTGTGTTTCTGTAATAAAAATGTAAATAACAGTATCTGTTTGTCTCCCTTGGCTATATTTTTGCATGAAAACAAAAATGGGATAATCTCGTAAATATTAGTACTAAAGAAATATTATCAATAAATCTATCTATAAATATAAATTTGCCATCAAATAATATGTTTGTTTCCAAGCACCTTATTACATAAAATAAATACACATACAAAATGATATATATGCAAATTTAACACACCCGTGTGAGTGATAATTTTCTATGACTGCTATATAAAAATAAGAATTTTCTAATGTTTGAGTGAAAAAGAGCAATAATTTTATTGAGTTTTCTGTCAATTATTTATGTTAATTTCGTTTTGAAAATTATATTATTATTGACCCTTGAGCCATTGGATATGCTATGGTATTCACTGGAAAAGGTCAATATTGTCCTCCTCCGTTGAATATCACATCATATCCGATGGCTTAACAGTCAATAACTGTTTTATTATATGGGTTCAAACATCAGACAAAGTTCTTCAATTGACTGCTTTAGAAAAAGTTGAAAACGTTTTTCTTCAGAGACTACTTTGCATTATTCTAAGTTTTGACTGAGTTTTAAACAGTGATGCTGGTGACAGTGATAGAAATTTAATGTTTGTCTGTGATAATTGTATGTTAGTAATATTTTAAAATATAGTATTATCATTGACTTTAAAATTAATAATTGCTATTTTGATTCGTTTTAATTAATCTTATTTAAAATATTTTATATTTAATATTTTATTTCAACTTGTATTGTAAAAACGCCATTGAATATGTTTTAAATGTAAATAGGCGTTTAAGCAAATAAACCAGTTTCAGTTTCCAGTTTCAGTTTCAGTTTTTAGTAAGTTTATAAATAAGTAACAAATATTGTTGCAACATATGTAATGTTTGAAAGTAACAATAACTGTGTGAAAACTTATCAAAGTTTACACGAAAACAATTAAATATGGTCAACTTCATAGATTCCAAAAAATTGGAGCAATTCTGTAAAAGCTATGGAGCCCGATATTCGTGCTCAATTGCATAAAGAGGCAAGCAATTCTGGACTGATGTACAAACATATTATAGAGGACGATGACTCTGCAGCAACGAAATAAACAAGGGAGAAAGTCAATTCTGACATTGTAAAATTTCAGATCCAGCACATACAAAACGGATCGTAGGAAATAAACTTGAAAAGATTAGTCGAGCCTGTCCATCATTAACCGAAAAAGTGAAATCATCATAAAAAATTCACATACGCTGTCAATCAAAACAAGCAAAAAGGAGAAGCTGAATTAATACAGGCGCTAGAAAGCATAGTTCCCACATATTATGGAGAGCACCATCTTGCAGCCACTGGTTTAAAAATAAGGCTAATAATGTAAATATTCACGTGCTTACGTCATGTCTTAAGCGACGCTGTTTATTGCGTCACAATGCTCTAATTTAAACGGTTGTACTAGAAAAACACTTCGGTGAACTTTTTTCTATTTTGGCACAGCCATTAACAACATAATGAATTTTTACATACAAAAATTTGGCAAAAATTCCACGGGCCATTTTTTTGCAAAATGGATCAGAATCGATTTTTTTCCTGAATTTTCTTAAACAACCAAAAGTCTGTTTTCGCACCTCCTTCGAAAATTCGGATAGAAAATACCTTTTCATGTTAATGATCACTAAGAAATTGCTTTATTCTGTCGTTCGATATATAATCTAATGCATTGACGCCAACAATACGTTTGTAGTATCGAGTTTTATACCATTTTAGTGCTACCATTAACGGACGTAAAAAGCGCGAAAACGGGTCATATTTGCGACGTCATGGTAACGCCATACGCATGTTTATCGCTCTAAAAGATGATGATACAAATTTGAAATATCTTCAAGTTTATTTTGGTATATACGACTATTAGCAAATCTTAAATTTTGACAAAGTACCATTCCCCCTTAAGTAAACTTAAAAGGCATTTTGAAAAAGGATATACACCAAATTGGACAGAGGAAATATTTATAATTTATAAAATTAATAATACAAATCCCAGAACATACACTATTAAAGATTTAAATGATGAAATAATTCAAGGTTCATTTTATGAACAAGAACTTTTACCTACTACACAAGAAGTTTTTAGAATAGAAAAAGTTATTAGACGAGACTATAAGAAAAAACAAGCTTTAGTAAAATGGAAAGGTTACAATGAAAAATTTAATAGTTGGGTTCCGTTTAGCGATCTTGAACAAATTTAATTTAGAAAATATATTATATAAATGAGTAATAAAAATCTTATTTCTAATAATAATGGAATAGAAACAATAGATCAATTAATTATTCACTTAACTAACTAGCTGCTGCTTACAGAAAAGTTATAAATTTTGGTGGGAGAGTAAGTTCGGATTATATATTACAGCAGGTGTCTTTGGTTGTTCAGCTGCATTAGTACTTGTTCCAGCTATTCCTGTTTGTAGCAGTTGCGGGTGCTGTTCCATCATAATTACCATATTTACAAACAGACTAAAACTTGACGCCAAGAATTTTTTTTAAAAACACTCATCACAAAATAAACAACTTATAACAAAAGCACGGATCGGAAAAGTAAATAAAAAAAGATCCCAAAAAAAGTTATTGGGGATATTTTTACAATACTATTAGAAATGCAGAAAAAAAATATTATTCAACACCTCTTGAAATGCACATGAAGGAATTTAAAACTTAAGGGATATAAAAGTAAAAAAGAAGAAGGTTTATTAAAGGTATTAAAGATTTTTTATAAGATTTTATATAAATGAGAAAAATTATATCAGTTGAAGGTAATATTGCATCAGGAAAAATTTACTTTTTTTTAGATATTATTAAAGAATATAATCCTAATTTTAATATAATTCCAGAACCAATTACGAATGGCAAAATGTTATGGATCCACGTGAACCGAAGGTTCAGCTTCGAAATTATAATTCATATAACCTTTTTGAACTTGCCCTGCTCAAGAACCTTCCAAATTTTTATTTCCTTTTCAGCTAACAACTTTAAACAGTCATATAAAAATGTTATCTTCTGCTAACAGTTTGATGGTGTTTTGTCCTTGAACGTTGTTATTTAACTAACAGTAACTTTTTTTACAAAACAACATCACGACAATGGTGTTATAAATGACCCCGAGGGGGCATTTATAAAATTCTTTTTTTAAAACTGATCATATTATAAAACCATACGGAAAAAATCCAATTGATGGTTTTGTTTATGTTAAAACCAACCCAGAAATATTTTTTTAAAAGACTTCAAAAAAGAAACAGAACGGAAGAAAACAAAGTTGGTTTGATTATTTAGAAAAAACTACAAAATTACACGAAGAAGGTTTAAACAGAATGTTTCAAGAAGGTATTAAAATTTTAACAGTGATAACAATTTAAAAAAATGACTTTAAAATCTTTTCAAAAGATATAGATAATATAAACAAATTTCTCAAATCATATAATTTCTTAGGTGCGTTTTTAAAGATTTTTTTCTAAAGTAATTATATATAGATGGTTAATAGAAAGGTAGATAGAATGATTATGCCCAAATTTATCTAGCACTTTGGGAGAAATAATGAATCCAGACAAAATTTCATATAAGAAAGTTCTTAAAGAAGAATTTTATTAAATCAAAACTTGATCAAATAGTTAGCGATGAATATAAAAACATGTCATTGATAAATTACAAAAGTTATAGATCCTTATCTTTAAAAAATAATTTTTTGATGGAACGGGTGGTTGTCTATTAAACTGAAGAAGAAAATGCGGGAAAGATTATGTGATTGTCCCAGACCAAATAATTATCGAAACAATCCTAAAAAAGTTTTGTAACCGTTTGTGATACTAATGAAAAAAATATATAGAAGCATTTACAAAGCACAAAAGAATTTGGTATTAATGCTGGGTTAATAAAAATGTTATTGTGAAGGGAAAAACGAGAAAAATTTTGGAATATCAAAAGTTAAAGGAAAAAGAATAAATTTAAATATTTTATTTCTTTTTAAAAGATAATCTAAACCTTATTTATTTTATTATCTTTTAATTATTTTTTGCTTGAAGATTTTTTTCTAAATATAATATATAGAGGGAAAATTTCGAGGATCTAAAAACAATATTATAAGAAATTTGAAATTTAAAAAATTACATATAGACAAGATCCGAAAAATCAATTATATTTAACAAATAAACGACTCTTATGAAAACTTAATCTGAACTTAAACTTTAAAAGGTATAAAAATAAACGTTTGTTTAAAAATAACTTTGCAAAAATGGATAAAACTGATAAAATATATAAATCAGCTTATTTTCAATCAAAGGCTTTAGAAATTATTAACACAAAACGAAATAAAAAAACTTTACATCAAGCTTTTGATGAAATAATAAATAGAATTGGTAATTGGATTTCTGAGGAAGTGGCTGGAAAAATAGAGTCAGTTGATGCTCATTATATAAATAGATTAAAGTATAGTCGTTGGTGCTTCAAGTTATTTAGAATTACCAAAACCATTACAACATCCAATGAAAGGATTAATAAATATAAAGAATGATGATAACGAATTTTTTTAGATGGTGTCATTTAGCTTACAAATTTCCTGTTGAAAAGACCCTTAAAAATTTCAAATATAAAAAACATTAAACGATCTTGATTATATGGAATTAAATTTCCTGTTACATTAAATCAAATACCTAAAATAGAATTTTTTAAATGAAATATCATTTAATATATTTGGATATGAAGAAAATAGTATTTATCCATTGTACATATCAAAATTCATTATTCTGAAAGATGTAAACATGTTATTAATTTACCAACGAAAAACAACACATTATGTTTGGATAAAAGACTTTAACAGATTAATGTTTAACAAAACCAAAGATCAACATAAAAAAACATTTTTGTAAATTCATGTTTACAGAATTTTTCACAAGAAAGAATATTAAATGAAATATTCCAAATTTTTTAAAGCTATTAATGGGCCCAAGGTGTAAAAAAATCCCAAAAGAGGGAATTTAAAGTACAATTTAAAAATTTTCATAAAGGTTTAGCAGTACCTTTTGTAATTTATACTGATTTTGAATCAATAACTAAAAAAGTTTTAACTGCTTTACCATCAACTGAATCTTCTTTTACTGAACCATATCAAAATCATATAGATTTGGTTACGGCTAAAAAGTTGTTTGTTGTTATGACGATAAATATACTAAACCAACCCAGATTTATAGAGGCCCTAATGCAGTTTATAAGTTTATTGAAAATGCTTGAGGAAGAGGAATATTGTAAAGAAATATTTAAAGGAAAATTTTAACAAAGATTTGAGAATGTCAAAAAAAGATGAAAGTGAATTTAAAAAACAAAAGTTTTGTCATATTTGAAAAAAGAATATTAGAAGGTAAAGTGCCAGTCGGGATCTTTGTCTATAACAGGAAAATTCAGAGGGAAGTGTTTCACTCAGAATGTAAATTAATTTAAACAAAACACAAAAAATTTCCTGTTATTTTTCATAATTTAAGAGGTTATGACGGTCATTTTATTATGCAACAAATAGGGAATTTAAAAAAAAGAAATCAATGTTATTCCTAACAATATGGAAAGATATAGGGCATTTATGATTTCGATTTGGTCTTTATTGATTCATTCCAATTTATGTCTCAATCATTGGATAATTTAGTAAAAAATATTCCAGAATTTAAATACACATCAACAAATTTTAAATTGTGAAATGTTGCGAAGCTGGAACCTTCGGTTGCACTTGAATTATTAAAGACAAAAGGTGTATATCCATTGATTACATGGATTCATTTAAAAAATTCAAAGAAACAAAATTTACCTTCTAAAGAAGAGTTTTTTAAATTTTAAATTGAAACACATATATCTGATAATGAATTTTGAACATGCTAAAATGTTTGGAATAAATTTAAAATTAAAAACAATGGGGGGAATATCATGATCTATATTTAAAAACTGACGTATTACTTTTAGCTGATGTATTCGAAAATTTAGAAAAAAAATGTTTGGAGTACTACAAATTAGATCCTTGTCATTATTTTAGTAGTCCTGGTTTAGCTTGGGATGCAATGTTAAAAATGACTGGAATTAAGTTAGATTTAATAACTGATATTGATATGTATCTTTTTATTGAAAGGACTGAGAGGGGGAATAGTTATATTTCAAACAGATACAGTAAAGCAAACAATAAATATATGAAAGGGTTATAATTCAAAAGAAGAAAGCAAATACATTATGTCCTCGACGCCAATAACCTTTACGGTTGGGCTATGTGTCAAAACCTTTACCTCTGGAAACTTTAAATTTATATCCGAAAACAATTTAAGAAATTAATTGCAAAAGGTAAAATAACTTTATAGTTGAATGTGATCTTGGGAAAATCCAAAGAATTAATAAAACCCACAATGATTATCCTTTAGCTCCTGAAAAAATTAAAATACCAGATCAATGGCTTTCTGATTATAGTAAAAATATTAAAACAGAATTTGAAATAGAAAAAGTAATGTTTAAAAAAAATTTGTTCCAACTTTAATGAAAAAAAAAAATTATGTAGTTCATTATAAAAATCTTGAACTATATACACAATTAGGGTTAAAGTAACAAAAATACATAAATATAACTTTTGACGAAAAGTCCTTGGTTAAAAAAGTATATGATTTTAATACTCAAAAAAGATCTAAGCAAAAAATTCATTTGAAAAAGACTTTTTTAAATTAATGAAAATTCTGTATTCGGTTAAGACGATGGAGAATTTACGCAAGAGGGTTTTAAAATTAAAATTAATCATGATGAAAATATTTATTAAAATACATAGCCAAACCTTTATTGTTAGTTCAACGATGTTTAACTCTAACCTTTTGGTATTCATAGGGAAAAAAAGAAAGTTTGTTATTAAACAGACCTTGTTATGTTGGAATGTGCATTCTAGATTTATCAAAAAATTTTAAAGTATGATTTCATTATAATTACATTAAGAAAAGTACGAGGGTAATTGTAAATTACTATTCACTGACACTGATCATTAAGTTATGAAATAAAAACCAAAGATGCATAGGGGGATTTTATAAGGACAAGATTATTTGATAATAGTGATTTCGATAGTAATTCAAAATTTTATTTTGATAATAATAAAAAAACAATTGGAAAATTTAAAAATGAAAGCTGCCGGCATTCCCATTGTTGAATTTGTTGGATTAAGAAGTAAAATGTATTCATATTTATTTGAAACGAAGTTAATATTAAAAATGTAAAGGGAAATTAAAAAACTTGTTGTTAAGAAAACAATAGTTCATAAAAATTACAAAGATACTTTGTTTAATTCAACCCAAACTAATAAAAACCTTTAAAGTTATTCGTTCTGATAAGCATAATCTTTTCAGCTATGTCATAAAAAAAACATCTTTTTCATGTTATGACGATAAAAGATATATTCTTGATAATGGTATTAATACATTAGCTTATTCTTAAATTACCTCTTAAATTAACTCTTAAATTAACTCTTAAATTATAGAACCATAAATTGTTAACTGAATATTTTTAACGTTTAAAGAAATTTAATATAAATAACATCATTTATTTTAAATTCATTTGATAATTTAAAAGAAATAGATTATTTTTTCTATTTTTTTTTACTTGATAACTTTGAAGAATACACTTTCTTTATTTTTATGTTGTAATTTTTGCTTCTCCTTTGTCTAATTTAATTGCATCAACAAGAATAATTAAAATGCAATTTTGTTTAATTGCCACAATATTACCATTTTGAACTAAACCAGGACTAGCATTTCAGTTTTCCATTGAAATAAACCACCATCGGTATCTTGGGTATAACTTGTTAAAAAAAAATGGAGGGTTTTTTTATTAATTGCCTTTCTAATTGTCTTCTTTTTATTTACTTTTTCATTAATATTATTAAATATTCCCATTTTTATTAAATTTTTCCAGTTTAATAAAATGTCCTTATTGGGTTAAAATTTAAATTTTTAAAGTTTGTTCATTTACTCTTTGATTATGAATTTTTTGTATTTTATACAATAAATCATACAACGGTACTTTATCTTGTAAAAATTTTAATGAAAAATAAACAATAATAACCACAAAGGGATACTTGTTTTGTCTTGATATTTAACATTGTTGTATTTTACATTTGGTATTACTGAATACTTCTTTTGGTGGAGGAAGTCCAAACGGATCGAAATACAAAGTATTAAAGTAACAAACCCAATGTGTTCCAGGACCAACAAAGTCGTCCAAATTTATAATTCCACATTCAACCTTTCTTTTAATTTTAGTAAATTATTTCTACTAAATACACCCTAAGTTTTTTTAATTTTTAATTGGTTTACCCCTTGTTCAATTTTCAAAGTTAGAAATAGGTTGTTTATAATTTTATTTTTTTTTTTACTATAGGAATTCGTCTGTAAGGTCTCCCGTTGCGAATCAATCTGTATACCCTGACCATGTCCTTTTCCACTCAACAAAAGATGTAATCAAAGGTATTCCTAGACTAGCAGCCAAACATACCTAAAAACCCACCCTCTTGTTTTGTTTTTTGTGTTAATTTAATCACTCCAGATCCTCTAGTTGCTTTCTTTGATCAGGTGTAAGATATGGTGGGATATCATATTTCTCTTATCATTAGCTACTGAAATTATTTCCATTCCCAAGTAACTTAAATGACACCAGTACTTTGGGTTTGCCCCGACAAAGCACCAATGCCTAGAGGGGCTAATATTTTGGAGCTATTTTTTCTGCCATTGGAAGAATTGTTTTTCCTAACAAAACCCGCAAAGCTCCCAAAATCCACCATTTGACCTTGACTGGACATTTGTTTCTTTGAAATTGTAATTTCTAATCCTTCTTATTTGCAACAGCTTTTTTAATTTGATTAATTTGTGTTTTTTTTAAAAGTAAAGGGGAAATTTCCACGTAAATTTTTCATGTTTTAATCTAAAAGTATGTGGAATTTTATTATTATAAGCTTGTGCTAAATTTTTCTTTTGTCCATCTGTAAGGTTAATTTATATTCAATATAATTTGATGTGCGGTTGTTTACAACCCCAGTGTTTTAATACTCATATTATAATTTATATTTATTTTATTTAAACAATAACAAGTTCATTTCCCAAAAGTATTTATTTCAAACTGTTTTTCCCCATTAATACAATTGCGTAAATACGATATTTTGCAGCGGGAAGTGTAGTTAACTTAATTGTTTAAAGTAATCTGCTTAGGATCTTCTGTAGTTACTTCCTTTTTATATTCCAAGTTAAAATGAACAAATCCATACAAAAATATTAAAGTTTGATCTATTTAGCGACTTCCAGTAGTCTTATTATTTTTTTTATAATAATAATTAATACATCATCAATATTTTGATATACTTGTATTCTGTTTTGGATAAAAAACACCATTACCAACTTCAAGACGAACAAGAACTCAAGTACAAGCATCACCTGCTGCATTAACTTTAAATGTATCTAAATAAATGTGGATTCATTTCTTGATTTTTTACTTTATCAGGTCGTTGTAAATAAACAAATACATGTTGTGGTTTTGTTACACCAGCCGTTATTCTAAAAGTTGTATTAATCTGTTGTGGGATCAGTTGATTGCGTCACATTTTCCCCAAGGTATGACCATCTTGCTTTTGTAAATCTTTCAGAAATAAGATTAAGTCCAAATTCATTGAAAATCAAACGTGGAACCCCTGAAATTAATTTTGTTACAATTACTCTACCAGCATCAGTGCATTAGCTCTAAAAATTAAAATTTATCATCATTGTCAGCTGCAGTGTATTTGAATTTGACTTGGAGGTATAATATTAGTTTCTAAACCTGAAAAAATGAATAATTATTTAATGGAATTTTAGCATTAACCTCTTATTTTTCTTGATTAAATCCCTTTTTAATAGCAAACCCCCAATTATCATCAGCAGCAGCAGTAGCATAGTATCTAAATAGATAAATTCATTGGGTTTCCCGTTGATTTTGCATAATCTTCAGATAGTTCAACTAAATTTTTTACATTATTACTTTGTATAAATTATTACAATTTATAAACAATTTTTCCATTTTTGTTTAACCACTAATGATCAATTAATGAAGCTGCATTATTAATTAGAGCAATTTGAGCTCCATCATACTCAGCACCATCAGCAAATTTATTTACTTTAAAACTTACTTCAAAATAACCATTAAACCAATCAAAATATGAACTTCTATCATAATTGTAAAGTGATATCCGTTTTTTTGTTGTTTAACATTATTTCCCAGGACAGATATTAAAGCTGTATCTAATTGAATAGGAGTTAATTCATATCTTTCACAATATTGTTTTGTTCTAAACATGTATATATTATATATTATTTTATTTTTTTAATTAAAGTTAAAACTTTATTTTTTATAAATTAATCTGTTAATACGTTTTTGTTGAGCTGAAGTTCCAGCACGAGCATTATGCCCATAGGGAGCTAAAGCTCCAGATCCTGACAATATTCTATTTATTCTCATATGAATATCCTCCTCATTATCATTATTTTTACTGTTATTCTTTTCTTGTAATTCCTTGGCAATTAAATTACCAACTGCTGGAGCAGGTTTCTTTTTAAGTTTTTCAACAATTTTAGCTGCAGCTAAATTTCAACTTCTGTTCCAACCTTTTTCGTTCCACTTTCAAGTGCTGCTTTTCCTGCTGTTTCCAAAGCTTTTTTTCCAGCTGTGCTAATTGAAGATGCAACTCCGCTTGAAAGCAATTTCGTTAAAGTGTCAAAGATACCTGTTCCAAGGACCGCGTCCTCGGAGACCACAGGTATTCCATGTATGATTTCTTTTCCTGTGTGAGCATCAACATAAATAAATATTCCTTTATTTTTGTCATAAACTTTCTTGTACATTATATAAAACTAAAATTTATAATTTCATAATAAAAGTTTTAAAACTTTAGTTTTAATTAATTTCTTTTAAAATTAGTGTAAAACTTGTTTCAACCTCATTAAAATTAATTATTCTACCAAATACATCTGTAATATATATTCTAATTGAATTTATAATATATTTATTAATTTCAGAATATCCAACTCTTTGTGGTTCTTTTGTAAAAGGATAAGCTCTTGTTAAATCTGCAGTACTTAAAGCATAGATAATATCACTGAAATTACCATCAACAAGTGAATTATCAATAAGATCACAATGAATGTAAATTGTATCCACAGAGTTAGTTATATTTGGTGTTTTAGTTCCCCATTCAGTATTGTCTATTTTTTTTTTCTCAAATCCAAGCAATGTATGAAAATTTGATATTCCAAATCCAGCTTAAAATTATCTGTAATTGAAATCAAAATCTTAAACTACTTAAATCAAATTCCAAACTTATTGGAGCAATTTCTGATTTATCAAATTCATAATCACCATTACTTATTAATGTTTCCCTAATTTAATTATTAATATCTGTGTAACTGTAAGAACCATTTGTAAATATGATATCTTTCCAATCCTTACCATTATTATAACGAATTCTTTTATTATCATATTCATCACTAATATTATGCCAAGAGTAGGTCATAGTGTTAATACTATCCAAACCAACAACGTAAGTTTTATTTTTATCTAAAATTAAAGAACGACTAAATCTGATTGTAAAATTACTCGGAGTATTTTTATTATCTTTAACTGTTTCAGAACTTAATACTATTTTTTGTTCCATTTATATATTCAAGAAAAATATTTTTTATATAACATTTCATGTTGTTCTGGTAACAATTTTTTCATTTTTAATAGTTCATCAATTATTCTAATACCTTCATTTTTAGTTCTTCATTTATTATTTCCAGCATCAATTGAACCACAAATTAACTCCAAGTCATTAACCAATTCCTTTTGGATTACATGGACAAACGTCATAACCTCACCTCTAATTACTTTTTAAATTTCATAGATCTTTTATTGATAGGTAATCCTGATTTTTCTGTTAATTCTTTAAATATTTTTCTTGAATGAATTGAATGTTTTTTATTATTGTTATATCTTTTATTAATCAAATCAATTAAATCATCATCTACTTTAGTGTTAATTACTTCTTTCCAGTTATTCTATCCTTAGCAATTAATTTGTTTTGACCATAAAGTTTATTTAAGTTCATAATTAAATTACCATATTGTCCATTTGGTGAAACTTTATATGGATTATGATGTTTTATTCCTTGTCCATATGTAGGAGCCATATCAAGAATATTATTTAACCGGTCTTTGTACTTTATGAGTTCATCTCGATCATGTTTTAATTCATTTACTTTTTCTTGTTTATTTGGATCTTTTGAATTTGATTTGCCAGTTATTGAACCATTTAATTTTCTAATATTTTCAGTAACCTTATCTATTGTAGCTTCAAGATCGTCTTTACTTATTTTATCTGAATTAGATTCATTTGCAGTAAAAAAATCAAACATTTCAGATGGTTTGTAATATTCATATTCTTCTAAAACATCATTATCCAGAAAAGCATCTAAATCTACTGTATGTATTTCCTTTTCTTTCGGTCTTGTCTCAACAATTTCAGGAAATTCTTCTGATTCTTCAGTTATTCCCATCTTTTCTCTTCCGTAATCTTCTAATCTTTTAAGTTCATCTTGAGGAACCCATCCAGCTGGTTCATCTCCCCAATCTATTGATGTATAAGGAGTCGGTTTTAAAGTTTGTTGTTTTTTAGATTCTTCTTGCATTCCTTTAGTTAATTCAGCAATACCTTGTGTCAAATCTTCTGATATACTTTTTGGAAGTAACGCTAATTGTTGTTTTATTCCAGGTAATGCTTTTAACTGACTTGATAATTGTTCTTTTTGACTTTCTATTTTTTCAGTAATTGGTTTATAAATTTCAGTGTACATATCCCGATTTGTAGCTTTCTTAATTTTTTCTCTCATTATTTCTTCTCTAAGAGCTCTCATCTTTTGCCCGACTAAGTTTTTTCTTATTCTTATTTCATTAAGTTTTGATTGCATTTATATAATAATGTAAGATAATGTAAAATAATGTAAAATAATGTAAGATATTGTAAAATAATGTAAAATAATGTAATATTATATAAATGGAAATTCCAAATTACGATACAAAAAGTGATAAATCCAATAACTTTAAACAATTTTATCCTTTTATGCCAGATTCATGTTTTAGAATGTTAATATGTGGATCGTCTGGATCTGGAAAAACAAATACATTAATGCATATACTTCGAAAACCTCTTATATATTATGATAAATTATACTTATATGCTAAAAACCTAGAACAATCTAAATATCAAGATTTAATTAACAATTTAAACCAAATTGCAAAAAAAATTAAAGTAGATCCAAATGAAATACTTGAATATTCAGCTGATCCCAACCAAATTGAACCTTGTGAGAATCTTGAATCAGAAAACAAAAAGTAGTAATAGCTGATGAGTTTGTATGTGAAGATAAAAAAGTTCAAAATGAAATAACAAAATACTTTATTCAAGGACGACACAAAAACTGTTGTGTTATTTATTTAAGTCAGTCTTACTATAAAACACCAAAAGATATTCGAATTAACTGTTCACACTATATTTTATTTGAAAGTCCAGGTAAAATGGAAAATGATAGGATTTGTAATGAACAAAATATTAACCCTAACTCTTTTGCTAATGCAACAAATCAAAAATATGATTTCTTATATATTGACAAACCAAGGAAGTTTTTAAGAAAAAACTTTACTGGTAATATATAATGGGAGTTTTTAATGATGTAAAACAAATAAGTGAACCTGACAGTATAAGTAAAGTTAAATTTGATATTGATTTAAGTGATTATGCTACTAAAAACAATACAAAAAGCTTAGAAAGGACATGGAATCATATCTTCACAGAAATAAGGAACTTGATAACACAATGAACAGAGCATTAGATATGGGAGGTAATAAAATAATCAACCTACGAATCCAGATAAATCCACCGATGTAGTTTCAAGACGATTTATGTTTAAAAAAGTTCAAAGTGTAATAGATGACTATAATCTTGAAGACATCAAATCTATAAAACAGACATTAGAAGAAGAAGTAAAGAATATTGAAGAATATAACAAAAGATTTTAAAAAAATTCATTATTAATTAATAAATTACAAGGTAAAATTGAAGAAGAAATGAAAGCTATGGTTGATTCTATTAAAGAACTTGAAGAGAAATCTGATTTAACAGATGATTAACATAAAAGAAGTATTTCGAGTTAATTTAAACATTTTATTCACCCAAATTCAAGAATTAAAAGATAGTATGATTAAACATGAAGAACTAAAAGACAAGATTATTGAAGCTGAGAAAAAAGTTACAAAATATGTATCAGTTAGAAATCAGAACAGAAATAAATAAACTAATACTGAAACTGAAAATAAGCATAAAGATTTATTAGAATTATTTCAAATAAACTTGCAGAATATAAATCTGATTGGAAAAGGCAGCTTCACAAAGAGGTGATGATCATGACACAGCATTAGAGGATTTTAAAAAAGAGCTCAATTCTAAAATAGATGACTTTAAAAAACAAATTCGAAATTGGATTAGTATGTGTGACAACCGTCATAATTTAAAGTATGCAGACTTAAGTAATATTACAAAAAAATACAAGATGATATTAATGAATTTAATGCAAAGTTGAAGAACATAAAAATGAACTGGACTTTGTAGTTGAAAAAATCAGTTAAACAAGGAGAGTTAATTACTGCTAATACTGAAGCAATTAACATAATTAATAATCAGCTAGAAAATTTGAGAAAACAACTTGTAAACATGATTAATAATGTCGATGCACGTCACAATATAAAGTACGAAGAGTTAAGTAAACTTAAAGGTTTATTACAAAAAGATATTAATGAATTTAATGATAAATTTAATGATAAAATTAAAAAAATAATAAATGATTTGGACTCTGTAGTTGAAATATCAGCTAAACAAGGAGAATCAATCACTGCTAATACTCAAGTAATTACTGCTAATACTAAAGCAATAACCACTAATGTCGGAGAAATTACCACTAATACCCAAGAAATTACAAAAGTAAAAAATGTTTTCTTAAAACAAGAAACACAATTAGCTAGAACAAAGAATACTGTTGACAATTTATCTGCTTCTGAAGTTGCTACAACAAAACGACTTGATGATTTAGCTGAAATAATTCTTAAACTTAAAAAGAAAGACAAAAAAATAAAAGAAGAATTGGAAAAAGAAATAGAAAAAGTGAGACATGAAGTGTTTCTCTTTGAATACTATTATAATCATACTTTTGATTACATACAAATGAAAAAGTATTTTGACCCTCGTGGTGCCTGGATATATTCAACATATAAAAATATGGCCGATCTGAACTATTTAATATATTTGAAATAAGACCTGGAATTATCGTAGATTATAAAGATTTATATTCATAGACCAAAAATATAAAATAGATGTACTAGATATGCTTTTGAGTGGTGTGTTTATAGTCAGAAAAACCGGAACTTATATAATAGATATTAAGATTTTATTAAAGGGTGCGAGCCCTATAGGTGAACCGTATAAACCGATTAAAAGTCCAATATCACATTTTATATTTAGGTGGCGGAATTATAGGCCTCAGGATGATGTTTTATTTTTTGATATATTTGATAATGTAAATATAACAGCTGAGACAGCTGAGGACTTTGACACTGATAGGTTAATATCTATGTATAAGAAAATTAAAATTTATCTAAAACAAGGGACAATGTTTGATATTCATCCTTATGACGATTCAGCATCTACAGAAGTAACATTTATGCTTTTGATGGGTAGTTACATCAAATTCTATATATCGGATGAACCAAAGGACAGTGATTGATATATATACCTGGGGTTAAGCATAATAACATACAATATCCAGTGATTGATATATATACCTGGGGTTAAGCATAATAACATACAATATCAAGACAAAACAAACACATTTTGTGGTGTTGAACTTAGACTTATCATGCAAAATATGAAAGCAGTGAAGGAAATATGCACAGAACTCGGGTGGTAAACGATCTGGCAATGTTCGAAGTCAATACGTGCAAACGGATTTCAGCGTAATTCTCAATCAGATGTTTAAAAAAAACCGACATAAATGTTTATCTTAAAAGGAATGCAATAAATCGTCTGTTTAACTTATAATACCATTTGTAAACGCTTTGCGTCATCAAATTACAAAGATATAATCTATACGTTTAATGGTTCATGAATTACAGTGTAATTCTCAATTACCAGTCTAAACAAAAATCTATTTATCGACACCGGTGTCCTGTTTTTTTTCTTATTTTTTAAATTGGCAGGCATTGACCAGTCCTGACCAAGGGTCAAAAGGTCAGGGGGGTCAAAAACGCCAAAAGCGGTATTTATATAACTACTAAGGAGTGTTTGATGTTTAGGCCATACTTTCAAAAACTTCATTAGTTTAATTAGTTTAAAAACCGAACAAATATCATTGTTTTGCCTGGGTAATTTAATAAAGGCTGGCTTTCCTTTTTGGTTTGTTTTATAATGACGAAGAAGGATTACAACATACTGATTATCCTGATAAAAACAAATATCGTGAACGAGTATGGAGTGATTTAATTGAAACTAGCGTGTTGCTGTCATTTCACTGACCAAGAAAAAGGCCAAAATAAGCTATTGCAAATAAAGCTGAGAAAAGTACTGTTTCATACCTATCATAACAAACGGTTGGTAGTTTATTGCAAATTTCTACCAGAGTATTCATAGTTAGCGGTGCCCGTTTATCGTAAGTTGTCCTACTTCTGTGACAACCTTCAAAAATCTTTCTGAGTAGAAAGTTGTCATTTAGACTATAATAACCATTAATTTTATGAAAATAATTTATTCCTGCCAAATATGATGTAATTGACCTTGGTGATAGTCCCTTTTCAAAACAAAAGAATATGAACAGAATAATATGTACTAATGGAATCGGCCATAAAAAGGCGTCGTTATAATTATTCCTAAATTTCTGAAACATATTTAATGCCGTATTGAATGCTAGCGATGAATTTGGTGCTTAAGATGAATAAACGAGTTGTCTTGCTCTACATTGAAGATGTTCCACAGAAAAGAGGGCACGGACTGGGTTCGAGGTCCGCTTCTGGGGCGAGCTCCCTGAATCTTGTCAATGGAATTATCTTGCAACATTTTGTCCTCTACCAAGCCTTCCAACTCATCCGCCTTTCGTTTCCGGCCGTTGTCACCGTTTCTCTCTTGCATCCGCTTGGCGTCTCACGTCGTCGGCAGGAATTTGCCTGACCTCCTTGACTGGCCCTTGTCTGACATTTCTGGCAGGTTTTCGCATGGCGTTGCCTGCGGGTTCTTCGTTTCCGGCGTGATGGCGTCTGACAATGCTGGCGGGTTCTTGTCTCGTCTCCACAGCTGGTTGTTGTCTAGCGTTTCTGGCCGGTTGGCGCCTGACGTTGCCGGCGGGTTCCTGACTCCCGGCAGGCTCTTGTCTAGCTCTTCTTCTAGCTCTGCCACGTGGCATCAGTGCTAATATGTAGTTGTCTGGTAATACAAAATTCTAACAGACGTTCCAATGGAAATCTAACAGTATTTACTTCGTAGGTAGTACAAGTTTAATGAGAAATTGCACGTGTTTCCGTGTTATATATGTACATCTACGTATCAATTAATCTGTTATAATATCACGTGTATAGACCTGAACAAACGTATTTCGTGTCCCCAAGCTAAATCTGGTTTATTATATAACACGTTATCAATGACCTGGAACAAATGTTTGTCCACAAAGCTTACATAAACACATGATATAAGTAATAGGTATAGATATGAACAATGACAAACTGACATAGCTTAGTTGACAAATTCGTGAAAAATAAAAGCAATTATTTAAAGATAAAATAATTGATATTATTTTAGTTTATTGCGCGATATTTGCTTTAGTCCCCTTTTATTTTGTAGATGAATAATTACATCACGAATAGCCTTCTGTATATTTCTGATTTAAGAAAACAACCAAGATATCCGGCCGCAAAACAAGCCGATACACAAAACATAACGGACAGATGTACGCACCATAAAAAGTCCGATTTTCTAAAACGGGGGTATAGGCGCACAATTAGATATATATCAATTAAAGGGATACATACCCGGGAGTGTCCTCCACGTTGAAGGACTTGGCAACAAGCTCAACATTCATGCCCACTGGAGCTTCGATTCTCCAGATGCAGTTTTGGTTTTTACCGTAGTTACGTCCTGCATCAAAGCCACTGTGACTGGCCACTTCGCCATTGTCCTGTGTGAAGTGATCATTGCTTCCACACGTATACGCCTTCTTTGCTGTTTAAAAATACATGTAAATGTAAGTGTAGAGAATATTTATATATCACATATTCTTACCTCTTTAGAACTAGGTCACTGTGACCGATTTTCATCACGTGGCTGCATTTTTTAACCTTTAAAATAAATACACTGCAACATTCAGCAAGAGGACAAAAATGATTTAAGGAAATTATATTTAAGAACTCTATGCATTACTTAAAAACACTGTTAATGAGTTAACATTGGGCCATATAAATACTTCATTCAATGAAATGCCGTCTAAAAACCGTAACTCATCAGGTTTTTAGGTGATGAACTTAAATCCGTTGAGCACGGTATATTACGAGTTTTATTTGGCATATCGGCATAAACATGCCTTTGGCCATTTACAAAACAATATCTCAGATGGCCAAGACATTCATTCTTAAATATAAAATTTATGATATTAACACTATATAATTTAAATACAGTATATTGTATAATATACTGAGTAATTACGTCACATAAATGCTCATATAATACTATATTAGTTCACATTAAATTGAATTAAGAAGCAGCAGTATCAAGTTTTTCTTTACGTATTTTCATAGCATTAAATACATACTTGGCTATATTTCTTATAGTTCGAACGTTTCTTGATGATAATAGCTTCACAAACTTATTAACTGAAGGAAACGAAGGACCAATACTATACTTTTGGCGTAGATTACGATAGGAAGAACAACATAGCATAAAATGGTACTCTGGTTCAACATTTTTCACACAGATTTTACAAGTACGATCATTTCTAGATACATTTATAAATCTATCACTCTCAATTTCCAGGTAATGCGCAGACAGTCTAAACCTAGATAATTCAATTATTAAAGAAACACTATCACTAACTTCTAGATATTTTTCATAACTAAACACAGTCTTGAATTTTCTATAATATTTTAGTTTAGGCTGATTTGATATTGTATCGTTCCATTCTTGAACATACTGGTCGCGCAGCCTTTGCTTAAGCAAAGGTTCGTAATTATCAGCAAAATCAGTTGATACAACAAATTACTATACCCAAGGTTATTAAGTAGATCTTTCACCGACAGAGCCCAAGAGTTTTTCATGTTTGTATTGTTCCGAGTAGTATTCAAAACATTAATAAATACATCGTGAATTATAGAATTAGGATTTTTCATTATTTTTAGCCATTGTTTCAATGCGCGGCGTTTCTTGCAGATCATAGACAATGGGAAATGACCAAGTTCTCCTTATATAGCAGCATTAGAGGTCTGAGACCGCACACCAAGAATACGTTTACAAAATCGAAAATGTAATTTATCAATTTCTTTTAGATTATACACCCTCCCCCACAAATTTCCGTTTGTATTACATTTATTTTCAGACCCCACTTGAGCAAGTTAAGAAAATCTTGAAGGCTGTTAGGGTTGGTTTGTAGTGAATAGAATCATATCATCAGCAAATAATAACATGTAAACAGACAATAAGTTTATATCAGTTTCAGACAATTGTGAAACATCAATAATATTCTTCATATCATTTATAAATAGTATAAACAGTAGAGGTGACACTGGTTCGCCTTGCTTTACGCCTATCGTTACATTAAAAAATGTCAGAAAACGACATTGTCAAAGTGTCTTTTACACAGGCTTTTACCTTACTATATACAGACTTTATCATTTTTACCATTTTACAACTTATTCCGGATTTAATCAATTTAACCCATAATGCATCGTGTATAACAGTGTCAAATGCCTTTTCGTAATCTATAAACGAAAAATACAGTTTAGAATTCTGAGATAACACTTTTTGGATAATACTATGCAACAAAAATAAACAATTAGCTGTACTATGTTCATTTCTAAAACCGAATTGGGCGTTATTAAAAACATTTTCACTTTCGCACCAGTTGTTTATTCGATTGCGTAATGCAAGGGAAAATATCTTTGTCATTACATTAACTAGTGTTATCCCTCTATAATCTGGGGGATCAGAAGAATCGCCTTTTTTGTGAATTGGTACGATCACACCTTTCCTCCAGAGATCTGGGTATCCACCTGAATTAAATGTAACATTAAAATTGTAACTAAATATGGTGAGATAAAATCCTTTGAATTCGATATGTATAGGTTCGTCTCTACTATCAAAATCATCAATATAAAATGTTGACTCATGTTGAGGATTTGAAATATTTTTGAAATGTTCAACAAAACTATCTAAACTAATAATGTTGTTATATTATGAGACGCCATGATGTAGAGTAATTCTCGGAATTTGTCATTTTGATAAAGGCCTTAAGGCCGAAACGTTAATAAAACTGAGTGAGAACTATAGAGTCTTTAAACATTTGGTACACCTTTGGGTAAATACTGTGTTATATCTAAACTAATATTACCAGATGCATTGTAACATTTTCGTTTACATTTCTAATATATTTCCAAAACTTTTTCGATTTACATTTACTCAAATTTGACAATGTTTTCCTTTCTTTTGTATAAAATTTTCTTTTGGCTTTGCGTTTACATGTAGAAAAAGCGCTTCTGGCATTTAAAAACAGATTTCTATTATAAACAGAAGATTGTCCTTATATAATCTCTTACATCTATAAAATTCAGATTTTATGTGTTTTACAATCACCATCGAACCAAATGAACGTGTATAGTTTTTTAGTTTAGGATTTCTCTTCCTATGAAATGTTTTACGATGTAATTAAAATGGTACATCAAACATTATATCCGAATACTTATTAATACAAGTATGTAGGTCAATAGTATTCGCCAGTAAATTGTTTGCTAAGTCATCGGAAATATCTTTTTTATCATTTAACAGTATGTTCAGATCTTGAATATTACAATCTTCCCAAATTATCTTATCATAAGTGATATTATTCTTGAAGTCAAATTTCATATAATCAAAAATTTAAAACAAAATTGACCGGACAATGGTCTGAAAACTCACTTAAATCATTTACATGCATATTATCAATAATAGAAAATACATTACAATCTGCTGTTATATAATCTACAACACTAGCAGAAGTTTTATTACGTATCAAATTATAGCAAGTTAATTGTCCTGATTCTAAACGCCAATTTGCAATATATAAACAACTTTCCTTATATAAGGACAATAATTTGTTGCCAAACGTATTTATATGGTTATCACATCAGACAACAAATCCAAAAAAAAAATATCGAGTAATGGAGAGTTACGTCGTTTATATACGTTTGGGTCCTCTGGTGGTATGTAACAGCTACAAAAGTAAATGTTATTTAAACACCTAAAATATGACTTCTGTAATTTAAACCATAGAAAACCTATAATATTCAGTGAAACAAGCTCAATATGACCATAATATTTTTTGTTATAATAAATAATTATACGACCACTGTTACGTTTAGCACGCTTGTTATATTTTGGACGATGACATGAAAAACTTTCAAAATTGTTTAAGTCAATATTAAGATGTCTACAGTTCCATGTTTCTGTAGCAATAGTAATATCGTAGTCGATTATAACATGAAGAAAAGTCACTATCATTTAACCTATTGCTAATACCCTGAACGTTCCAGAGCAGGGGCAGCAAATTCAATTGTCCGTATTGCCCAGGTTGTCCCAAACCTTGTACGGACAAGTGAAATTTGACCAGATACACAATGATTAAATTGCAGACTAAATGAGCCAAACACGTTAAACATACTTACCATGGAAGGCGTGGGTGGAAGCAATGCCAAGAAACAAACACACGAATTTCAACATGATATTGGTGGTGAGCAGTTACACTGACACTGCTGTATGAGACAAACAGACGTTCATCTCGAGAGATAAGATGACTGACAAATGTCCCTAAATGGAACCAGTTTGGTAGAAAATCGTACAACCTATGATAAGCTGACCTTGCTTTTGTCTTTGAAGCGCAGTTTTGCACACAAAGTTCCGTATAGTACATTTGGATTGTTATTATTTTATTGTATAGTTTACAAAATATCAATGATGAAATGATGTGCAAAAGAACAAAAGGATTTTAACTTGTATTTAAACTTGTCATACATATTTGTGATATAAATTATACGTCATTGAACGTGTTTTACCATCAACTAAACATGTACAGCTGTATCCGAGCCTCAATCATCATGACGGTATCCCAGATATAAATAATTCTCCATGTCCCATACTAGGAGTGAGATATTCTAATGCCTTATTTCTCTGTTTATACATGTATACATGTTCTTTGATACTATGTATTATTGTATTTATTTCTTCGGAAGTTCAGACAGTCGCTTAATAACCTTTTGAATAACATATAAACGCATCTCCTACCAGTCGGGACCATCCGGCATTGTCAGGACGATGCTATCTAAAAGTTAAGTTACATATTACGGATGTTAGATATTTGGGAGTTTTGTTAATGTGAACCGCACCATGAGAAAACCAACATAGTGCATTTGAGACCAGCATGGATTCGCACAGTCTGGTCAGGATCCATGCTGTTCGCTAACAGTTTCTCTAACTGCAATGGGCTTTGAAAGCAAACAGCATGGATCCTGACCAGACTGTCTGTCTGGGTCCATGCTAGTCGCAAATGCACTATGATGGTTTTCTCATTGTGCGGCTCATGTCATAAAACGGCATAGAACAAAACGGACATGAGACCATATGATACTCATGTGACCTTGACCTTATCTTAAATAAATGCCATGACACGCCTTATGGGAAGTTAATAATCGTGTTCAGTATAGTGATAAGTAGCCGACTCAAACATGCAAAATATGAGCTAGACAAAAAAATCAGAGAAGATGTGCAATTTTATGAAAGAAGGACCAATTTGGCAGCTCTCATTTTAGTAAAGGGTCCATCTAAGATAAACTTCGCACAATAGTTTACCTCTTATTTTATTACTAGAGCTAAGAGATTTAAGAGGCTGCCCTACATTTTGTCCATGATTACCGGTGCAACATTAATACTAACCCCGTTGAAAATTGACTTCATGGGTCTGTTTTTAACGTTAAGAATTGACACCGTCAATATTTCAACATTGCATTCTGATCCAAAAGGTCATTTTTCAACATTGCGAATAGGTAATATGACCTGATTCAGTACATCTGGGCAACATGTGCCTGAAATATACAGATTTGAGCTACATTCTTTACAATATACTACTCTAAATTGTTGTTTATATTACATGCTGTTCAGTACTTCGGTGAATCAGTTAAGTTATACTGACAGCTCTACCCTTCCATATACTGGCACTAAAGCCTAACTGTTCTTCTTGATTCTTTTTTGTACGTTATATGTGCAAACCACTTTAAGATATGTCTTCATATCAACATTGTAGGATAAATCCCATTTTTTCTGGTATTAGCAACCAATAAATACCTGTTTCCAGTTTTACGGTGGGTTATTGTCCATTACGCTATATAGCGGTAGTGTTTAAGATAATACTTTTTATACTTTTTTTTCAATGTTTAATCAAAGAAAATGTATGGAAATTATTGCATATTATCAAAAAAAACTGTTGAAATTAAGATGTAACAAAAATATCCCCAAAGTTTACTTTATTTTTGAAATCTTATCTTTTATTCTACACTGCCTCTTCCGTAGCTCGATACCGATAGTGTGAATTTATTCGCATTTTTCAAGGTAAGCAGATATTTTGTGCAAAGATTTTGTTGCTGAGGTCGTAAAATAGTATTTTCTTCGTGAAAAAGGAAGAATTTTCCTACGTTCTTATCTTCTGGCAAAATAATCGCTATTATTGTTCAGAGTCGTTATATCGGTTAATCCCGTCAGCTCCTCTGACCCTATTTACGGAAATACCGGAGGACGGGATTTATCCTACACTGGCGAAATAGTCAATGCTTAGTATAATCATAACTTTATTACTCGTGACGTTTTCTTCGGTAAATTCTACTTGCAATTCCAAATTAATGTTACACTCGCAGGTGGGGTTAAAAGTATGCAGAGAAAGACAAACGGAGATTACATCATAGGGTATTTGTAGTTAATGCCTAATTCTTCCGTATTTTTACCAGTTGCTTTGTTTAAGACATAACTCCGTTCATTCCATATCATATGATCTTTTTTTACGTATCTTAAGTTTTCTAGGTATTAGACATCTAGCACAAGTCTTATCTGCACCATGATTACAAAATTGCACTTCTGAGAATTTGTTCTATATTCTATTGCTGACTACAGACTAGACGGTCCAAAATATTTTACTATTCTGACAACTTTAATCGAAACATGAACTTAGTTTAAATAATAAATGAAGCACAACTATACAATGCGGTGAATCAAAGCTGATCACTACCAAATACAGCGTAAGCCTCCGAGGTCTAGTCACAAGTAGACCCAATTAAAATATAGTGCTTTTTTTATAGGGGCGTCATTTAGTGGTGTTCAGCCTATAAGAGTAACACTCTATAAAACAAAATTGTCGTCTGCAGTTGAAATTTGTTTATATTGTAAACAATGAATGATAATGATATTTTCAGGCCAAATTTTGGCCAAAAAGGCTGTTTAAAGTGGACAGGCACTCGGTCCAACACTAATTTTCCAGCTTACGGGCGCCTGAAGGTCAAATTCCCCCAGGACCCCAGCTCTAAATACCGATATGTGCACAGACGTATATATGTGTTCTGTAAATTCTTATGAACTACCGGATGGACTGCATGTATCGCATTTGTGTAAATTTTCGCTATGTTGTAACGTGACACATTTAAGCCTTGAACCGCAAAACATAAACAATGAAAGGCGTAGGTGTGAGGAGCGGTGTTTCGGGCATACTTTTAATGGTCACTCGTACCCAGACTGTATAATTTGGTACTCATTACTCTAATTTGTATTTATACATGTTGATTTGACTATATACATATATACATAAACACTAAACAGTTACTTAAAAGGCTGGGGGGATTGTGGTGTGAGGGATAAATAAAACAGCACTATTGCTGTACAGCTGACACATCTAAAAGTGGTTAGCAAGTTACTCATCACTTAGCATGCATATGAATGGTCTAATAAATGAGGGATATTTCTAACATTAGGCTTTATGTCAGTTAATCCCTTGGAATAATGCAACTGTTCATGTACTTTGAAACGCCTAGTATACGGTTTGCATACCGGGACAATTTTGCCTTTAGATTATAGCGTGATGTCTTACGTCTGCGATGAACAGAGTCGGTTCTCAGCAAATGTTTAATCACAGAAGTACCCTTAGCTAGAGAAGCACCCAAAGACTTACATTTAATCGGTACTGAATCAGCAAAACCATACTTCAGTTGAAGAATCTGACCATGTATTCAACCGAAACAGTTCCGAGAAAATGTTTGATTTTTGGGCATACATGTCTGATATGATTTGTTCACTGCTTTACATTTTTGGGTTGATGTTAGGAATCTAGTTTGTTCTAAACTGGAAGGGCCTAGGAATGACTGAAGCCCTTAGCATTTCTTCATCAGACTTAGTTATTTTCAGTTTTTTCAGTTTTTTATTAGCTGGGAGAAAGTACTTTACTCTGCGGTACTTACCGGTGCAAACTAAACTGTGCATTTTACAGAAGTCTCCACAGTAGCCCTTGAAACACATAATAATTGAAGATATTATGTTTGGCATTTTCTGTTTTATAAGGCTGAGGTCAACTCTATAAATAGTGTGGGCTTTTTTCAGCTCAGCCACACACCGGACCCGTACAGATAGGGAGAACCTGTTCCTGTAGTTAGCTCTGAATTGGCCAGTAAACATGGTCTTGCTAAATGGGACCTTATTTGATTCTCTCTTAAGGGAGGTGCTCATATGTAATTGACATGGGTTTTCTGTAGTGCACTTACACAAGCCTGACTTTTAGAATCCCCATCCCCAGTAAAGAAGGCAATGTCAAGATCTTGATTAATATCCCGGACAACATTGTGGCTCCATTTGTTTTCATTACCAATGGAATCTGATTCAGCCAAGTTTGAAGTGCATTTACATTTATGATTTGAGCACTTAATGTCATGTCCTTGATTTTGTAATTTTGAAGATGTCTTACAGAGTTTGTTACCCACATATACACCTATGATTTTCTTATCTTTTGAGTTATTTTCACAAATTGTTGAGGTAATTGTCCCGGCCTGAAAAGGCGTGCTCTCACTGTTAAACAGAGGGTTATTGTAGCAGGAATCGCCCTCGGCACGGACAAGTCTGGGGTTTTTATAACCTAATTAGAAAGTAAAGATTATAAGTTACACATTACGGAAATTAGTTGTTTGGTAGTTTTGTAAATGTGACAGAAATGGTGTATAACAAAACGGACATGATGACTATATGATACTCATCTGACCTTGACCTTATCTTAAATATATGCCATGCCACTCCACCTTATGGAAGGTAACAATCGTGTTCAGTATAGTTATAAGTAGTCGTCCCAAACATGAGAGATATGAGTAAGACAAGCATATCAGAAAAGTGACATACAAAGAGGTGCAATAGTAATTTAAAATGAGAAATGAAAGAAGGACTAATATGACAGCCCTTGTTTTAGTAAGGAATCCAGCTTAAATAAACTTGGCACGGACTTCTTGTCAGTGATGTATGCACACTAGTTTATCTCTTATAAAATCTATCACTACAACTAAGAGATTTAAGACACTGATACGTGTCCATGATAACCGGCTTGAATCAGCTTCGTGAGGACCGCTAATAAGTGCTCTTGTACTCTTGAACTTTATAGTTTTAAGCTGTGCACAATTTGAGAAGTATTACACTATAAATCAAAGCCTTGAAATGTCTTATGGTGGCGGGTTTTTGGTAGATTTATTTCTGTTTAAATGCCAGTCTATGTATATACATGAATGAGAAACAAATACAAATTTAATGTGCCTCATATCTAAGATGAACTCTGCCTGACCCACCTTGTGATGTAACCATGGGCTGGAATACCTTATCATTGATAGATCTTATATAATCTAAATGGTCAGTGCGAGTGGATACAGGTTGGATAAGAACTGTTTGTTCATTGATAATTCATCCGCATTGTTCATGAATGGGGCTATTTTGTGTAGCACATGAACATCCTTTGGATGTGATTCGGAATCAAATAAAGATGCTATGATTGTCAGAAATGCACTTTAACTTTGGTAGCGGGATAAACCCGAAACCAAAAGTTATCCCATACTGATCAATATGGCGGGCTAAAGCTTGTTTAAACTAATATGTACTGGCTTGTATAAATTGAATAGGGTTTTGCCACTCTCACATTCGTATTGTTTAAACTTATCAAACAAAAGGGAGATAAACGTATTGTAGATCAGGTTTTCTGACTTTTAGGATAGTACACCTTTGATAGGCATGAAAGTGGGATAACTAACCCTTACCATGCTAAATTTCTATAATGAACTTGTCCATCTTTCAATTTGGACAATACCATGAACTGTTAAAAGGATGTGAAGGCTGATCATGAGCTACACTGGTCGCAAAGGCAGGATCAATCGTGTCCAGCATGATAAGGGCTAATACGTGAATATACTGTAGCGTTAAAAGACAATTTAAAAAGACCCTTTGATTTATTTTCGGACATTTCGTTGCATAAAATTGTTCTCCAAGTAGTACAACAACTGGATGCAATGTTTGCACGATATGCAGTTTTAATCAAATTTTAAATACAATAAATCAGGTATATCTGCATTTCTGAAAGCAAATCTACTACAAAAGAAATTCAGCATTTGGAGATTTTTCGTTATAAACAGTGATAACATATTAATCAAAAGGTATTTTAGTAAAGAACAATGCTACGACAATAAATGCAAATCAGAAACAAACCTTTTGTAGAACATTTTTGACATAACTCGGTGACAATGATTTGTTTTGTGTCACATGCATATTGCATGAAGATTTTGAGCTATACAACTGGTTCCAATTGCTTATTTTAGCGGAATCAATGTAAGATCTTTAAATTAGTGTATAAATTATGCGATTGAAAACATAGAATTGTGCAACCAGCTGCAAATGAATGTGCAGGCATTCAAATAGTAGAATGGCGTTCAGGACATGCTGCTAAAAAAACGTTGAATTGTATTCAGAACAGCTCCAATGCATTTTGACATTCATTTATAGATATTATTTCCTCCCAGTTTAAATGATAAATATAGCAAATTATCATTAAGAAAATCATATGCTGGTCGGGGCCTCTGGGCTTAACAGTGCTTTCTGAAAAAATTCCGTTGTCTTTTTTACGTTCTTTAAAATCTTTCGTACATTTCAGCTATTTCATTCAACTATAAACAAGAGACATGACTGATTCGGCCAAGTTATTTATACATCAATGAAACAACAGGCAAACGTACTAAACATTTTAGCCTGATCCTACTGTTAAAATTAACCCTCCAAAACCTATGTGCCATTTCTAACGCATCCACACCACAAGGGAGGCTACCTTTAATCCGAACCGAAACCATCCCAAACAGCGACATCTGTCCATCAACTATGTATTTGTTGCACTCTGTTAGCTTTATGACTGTTCTATCACACTGGCCATGAATCATAACATTACAAAAGTCCAAGCAATGCCGAGTTCAGAAATACACAGAAAAGGCACGTTTGTAATAAAAAATATTTCATGTTTGTCTATTAAAAATCCTGATATTGCTTGCCTTTCAGTTTAGACGGGACGAGTTTTATATCTATGCCTAATCTTGAACGTTACAGAATATTAAGTTGAATTATTGATGCATGTTTTAAAAAAGTCCCTAATGAACTTCCGGTTCAGACGACTTGACTGTTTTGGAAATTATGTCAATCGTTGTTTCAACAACATTTGAACGCTAGAATGTGTATATGCAATATAAATGTGCAATGTGATTTTAGAGTAAACATACAATACAAATGTAAAATGATTTCACGTTCAGAATCAAATTTAAGACACGATTGAAATGGATTAGTACTTTTTCCTTCCATGATCATTGAACTTATAGTATATTTAGGGGTAGGGTATAACATGTACAGTGGCATTTTCATTCTGGTCTGATGCCAGTGTATCAATATGTAATTGCTTTTCTTAAAATGTTCGACAACTTGATAAACAGATGCATACACAATCGACATTAACAGCGCATTTTAATGAATTGCATTTGTCTGATATCTATTTATTTTCGAACATACCAAGAGAAAGTATTTTCATATTGTGCAGTATACTAGGCAATGCGTACCCGATCATGTTAAAATAATGAAGAGATAATTGCTTTTTCTGACGTATAATAATATATGAACGAGGTAAGTGTAAAACGCTAAATTGTGCATTTTTGGAAGATGGTTTCTTACTGATTTATATGATAAGCTAAACATTGATTATTTTCACTAATACGTGAAGAGGATTTATCAGCATAACGGAATTTTGTTTACTTGTTTGTGTTGGGTTTAGCGCCGTTTTATTTTTTCAACATTACTTCAGTTATGTTACTGCGGGAAGTCAAACTAATTAGATCTCCTGGATTCTGGAACAATACTTATCTGTTCCCCGCAAATAACTGCAAAATATCCCCACTGGAATCAGATGATTTCCGACACAATGTCCTTTGTCAGTCGCCACGGATAACATACGCCTCGCTCGTATATCAGTAGAACTGCGCTCTCCCTATTGAAGTAAGCGAGCGAAGGTAAATGTAATTATTGAAAATATGAAAACATAGAAATCATTGCATTAGCTAACCAAATACAGTTTTCACTACGTATCTTAATTTGTTTCACGTGTTTTGGGCTTAAAATTTCCAAACCGTATCACGAGCCACACCTGTAACCCAATCATGATAAAGGTCTAAACAAGTTTAGGTTATATCGTTGCATTGTGTCCATGAATTATAATCCATGTATAACTTACTTGTTTTTCTGCGATATATTTGTTAGCTCAGTGATATAAAAGACTGATGTTACCTACTAAAAGGAATGAATTGTTCGATGGCGATCCGATGGCATTAACCACATGTGAAAATTTCACATGAGGACAACAATGTTTTTTCCTTATTTCTTATTTCTGGTCCGCTGACATAAAATAGCTTAGTGATATAAGGCTGATATTACCTACTAAAATGAATTAATTGTTCGACGGCCATCCATGGCATTTACAACATGTGAAAAATTCACATGAAGACAACAAACTTCTTATTTCTGGTTCGCTGACATCAAATATGTGTATTATAAGTGGCTTTGACTAAGATGTTAGATGACACTTTTATTTTGGCTTTAAACAACACAGGCTAAAGTCCCATGTATCTAAACTAGATTGTATTCAATACAACATCTAGACTAGCCACTAGACTGATAACAAATATATTTTTACATTTTCCCCTTTTTTGACAAATTGAATTTCATAGAGACAAAAGCCAGTCTATTTTAGAGATTTTCACAGAGAAATGATGTTCAAATTATGATATTGGACATAGGATATAGACAGGCTCAGTTCACTACATTTAGTCATAAAAATGTAAAAAAGATATATCATAGTCTAGGACCTAGTCTATGCAACATCTAACATAGGTTGTCGTGAACATGCGTTACATTGCATGATGCAATTTACAATTTCACAAAAGCATTGTCATATTGAATATATGAATTGTACTAGTATATAAATAAATATAAACCTTTCAAGTGATAAATACAATATGGTTCAAATTAAAGGGTTGATATTAAGGTAAGTTTTGCGCGCTTGAATCAAATATCGTTTCAAACTGAAGAATTTTATTAAACTTTTTTTTCAAATCAAGGAAATTCAGCAAAAAAAAAAAAGTAGGATATCTTGTCGAGCAAATTTAAAAATACTGGTCCTCTAGTCAACTTTCACAATGGGCTTCTAGAAGAAAATTGCTATTTTACTGACAATTTCGAATAGAGAAAAATGTATATTTCAATGAAGCTTTTTATAGGGTCAGATTAACTGATGTTCAATCATATGACCAAATAAAATGTATAGATCTGTTTGCTTAATTTTTTTCACATTTTTCTGACAAATGTATGTTAGAGTCCTTAAATTCCTGCTTATATTTTATGCTTTCATTTTGAATCATCAGAATTAACCTTAACGAAGACATTAGTGCGGACTTTTTAACATTTAATATACAGGATATGGTAGATTCCAGGCAACATTGATGCTACTAGGAAAAACAGTCGCAAGCATTTTCTTCAAACCGGGAACCCGCGAACAACCTTTAAATGCTCGAATCTTGTTTGATACAGTGAATGCTGTTAATTTATGCTATTAATTTGTGCTTTTTACATTCTCTTGTAAAATGATACGCTATAAATGAGACATCTGTGGCTTCAACCACAGAGAAAATTGCCCGATGAAAGCCTACATTTATATATTTTACGCCTACCTAGAAATGTCGCCTACTTGATTTCCGATAAATAGGGTTTTATGTCATTGCCAATGCAAAACACGTGAATGAAATAAAATGTTAAGCCTTGAACAGAAAATTATATAATGTAGCATATAATGCAATGTTTATATGGGTTATAGTAGCGGTTTAATAACAAAGCCCTAAATGGAGCGGTTTAATAACAAAGCCCTAAATGGGCTGAATGAGGCGCGCAAATGAAACTGTAAGTAATATCAGGCAAAATCCATTTTACTAGCTCGCAGGTCCGTATCAAAAAAAAGTTCAGTAAAGACATGAATTTTGAAATTATATATTTAAGGATTATAAAAGCTACAATAGTGTTAGAGCGATGACCTTGTTTATTTCATATCACTTATGTAACAGCCGGCTCATGTATAATGTTCAAGCGGTCACATTTCTACGTCAAGTGAAATTTTTAGTGATTCATAAATCCCGAGATAGAGTTAAAGCAATCTGTCCGCGATATATACGCTTTCCATAGACTAGCCACTAGTCTGATAATATGTCTATTCTATTATATTTTCATTTTCAGTATGTGGAATTTCTGGCTGTATCATACATTCCGCAATTAGAGAAGTTAACCATGTTATAACTATGAAGGGAAGTAATTTAACATAAGTATAAGTTGACACTATGATTGGCAAATGTATGGACTGTGACCAGACTACACTTTTCGATATGATCTCTTCTGAACTGTCGTTTGTGCACTATTTTCTTTAGAAGTGTATATGTCAAACTACCGGCTTCTCCATTTAAAACTGAAACACTGAAATTTTATTAAATTCTGGACTATTTTTGTATGTTCTGCATAACTAAGCGTAGTAAAATATTTTTTTTTCTCTAACTGTACGTATTTGTATATGTATAGAGCTTTTGAGACTTACAAAATATATATAACTTTTATTATCGAACGTCACACATTCCTAGGCTTCATGCTACGTTTAACTTAATGCGAATTCCTACAAATTGGATGTAATTGGATAACAGTAATCTTACTACGCAGTTCCCCGAGGACCTGTCAAATTCCACCATGTGACAACTAAGCGGTATTGCCGTCTATGGATAAACGATATACATTGTAATTGTAACAGTACTGAATAACTGGCCGCCGATTCACTATAAGTCATTCACAATAGTTCATGTTGCTAAACATTTTCACCTTATATATATTATTAAACCATGTATTTTCTAATATGAATCAACTCTCCATATCTCCATACGATAATCATATTTGAAATACGTCTCTTACCTAAGAAGGACGAACAAATTATGGACAAAATATATTTCGCCTCTTCGAAAATACAAAATGTAACATTCTCCCTGTGAAAAGCAAGTTTAATCACTTTTCTATTTGCTTGAATATGGTCATTATTGCGGTTAACTTGTTGCTACACGGTAATATTGTAACCTCTTATGGAAGTTTCATAACAGCATTATAAATAGTTGATATAATCTACATTGACTGCCTCAAAATGATTGTCGCTGTCAAAGCACGAAATATTGATGATACTGACTGAATGGCGAAGAGTGCAGATCATGATCAGACTGCATGGATGTGCAGGCTGATCATGATCTGCACTGGTCACAAAGGCAGAATCAATCGCGCCCAGCATGAAAAGGGTTAGGCAATATTTTGTCCTGAATGCTAGTCTGTACTAAAATGTTTGCTTTGGGCATGAGAATGTAAAAAACGTTCCATACTGAAAATGGATATTTATAAACAAAATATGCAAATACACTACCATTACTAATACAAAAAAAAACAAATGAAGCTTCCAGGTGAAAAAGTTTCGGCTGCTAACTGATTCGCACAAAGACTCAAACACGAAGATAGTAAATGATACTACGATGTTAATACATTTCACTTTCATAATACAATCCCCTGTTTCAGTTCTTGTTTCTGTCAATACATCAAGTGCATGGAAATCTTACAAAATACTTAGAAAATCCCTCACCAATACAAACATAGATAAAATATCTAAAAGAAGTGAGGAGAAACTGGCAATGTACTTTCAAGTGAAGACTTGCTGTATTAAACTTATTTCAAATTATTTCAAACCTACTTGACAACTTGCTATCTCGATATAAAGGATAGTCTACTTAGTAATTCTCAGATTTTGCCATCTTCCTATAATATGAAATGAATTTATATGATGCTATCAAAAATCTTGTCATTAATAAATCCATACAAATATCTCCTTAAGAGAAAAACAAAAACAAAAAACAAACAAACAAAAAACAGCAGAAAATAACTATATTCTATACAATAATATAGGTAAGAAGTAAATGAAATCAAGCTGGGTCATACTTTTGTCACTTCTTATAAGACTGATTCATAGTGGTTCAGTTAAACATGCTTTCGAAAACAATTGAGCAGATATAGTATTATTAACCAAAGCATAGCTATTTTATAAGACCACTGACTTCAACATTGTTTGATCGGAAAAAGTTCAAACATATCGGGCGTGGTCTATACAAGACTGCATGGGTCATATGATAAGATTTATGTAAATAAATGACACAAGTGTATTTATTTACCTATAGTTCACCATATGAAACATGGCTGTCTTAAAAGAAAATGAACCCATAAATAAAACTTGTTTGTGCGTATATCGACACATACTAGGAATAAACGGCGAATATAATTATATCATGCACATCTCGAAATCAAGACCTCTGCTATTTCTCTGACCGACTTTCTACAGCAACAAAAAACGAGAAATTCCCAATCCCGGGAATATACAAAGTAACGCGAAACAATCCAGACTCATTAGATAATATAAAAATATTCGATGCCATAAATTACATCACTGCAGGGAGAAATGAGGGTATTATGATTGACAGAAACAGGATTGTTTCTTTTGAACAATACTAGATTCGCAGACCAAAAAAACTTAAACAAAGCGATCTCATTTTTCCTCAGATATGCTGACGTCTGCATTCCACAAAAACGGAAATAGTTCGAGAGTTAACGTTTTTCCTTGTCATTGGGCTGTTATAAACAAACCACACGTGAATGCATTTCTACTGCGATTGTCTACATTTACACAATGATGAACAAATCTTGAGTATCAGTCCATGCTTTATCCTTCAAGCAAGTTATTAATTTTAAATGTCAGAGGGTTTTATTATAATGATAGTTTTGCTTGTCGTTAATTTCAAACACCTTTTGGGATTTACAGTATTTAAGAAATGGTATATCCAAAAAGAGTGATTTTAACGTTGACTAAATTGTTTTGTGTTCGGATGATATAGATATACGTCTATTAATGATTTTATTAAACAATACAATTACAGTTTTGGATACATTATTTTATAGTTAGTAGAAGCCTGCTTTGTGTAGTATTCATTTTTAGCGACGTACTAAGACTTTTGGCCCTCTGAAGTATCTACTATTTCGTTAAAAAGTAACTTTAACGCATAACAACGTTATATCTTCAGCCGTCCTTGTGAAATACGGAACGAAATGATGTCGTTACTTGATCTAAATTAACCGTAAAATGAAGGTCGTGAATTTTGATCATATTTTTGTATGACAAGAATGCCTTTGATAAGTCTGAGTCATATAACTACAAAATTATTTGTTAAAGAAGAATTCTTAGTCAAAATAGTTTCAGAATCAACATGTTTATGTAATATTTATGTAATATTTATTGAAATTAACTAACATGAATAGTGATTAGTTAAATCAGGTTTGATATACAGTTTGTATTTGGTTGTTTTGAGCTTCTATTTTATTTTAATATCTGACGTGAACTACATAAGTTAACTGCCGTAAAACACAAACAAGTATATAATTAATGCTGAGGAAATATATGCATGTGTATCTTAAGAAAAAAAGTAACAATACAGATCTGCGACAAGTGCTGCACAATATGTTCCCGTGGTAATATCAGATAGATGCCGAAAAACTGCATTTCCAAACATGGTATAAATGTTGTTTTTCATCAATGAAAGACATTTACAATCTTATGTCAAGAGACAATTTTAGCTTTAAAGATATAACGCTTCCAATCTGCCATAGGAGTAGCAATAACGTTCTCATGACAACATCTTTTAAGCTAAAGGTATTTTCACACACAGTCCTTAAAAGGTACAAACTGTGCCAGACAGAATAAATATTACGTCACTTCCAAACATATATGTTCATCTCAGTGTTGTTATATTTTCTGGTCCTTCGGGATCATTGATTTCAACTCATTTAGATTTGAAGATTGAATACTGCTTAAGCCGGTGCTAGGGGGCGTGGGCAGTGTTGCATTTTCCATTACTGCTCATGAACAGACTCAATCAAACCGAGTCTGCAATTTTCACTGTTTGCCTTGTTCTCGGTGCTTCCGAGGGATCTACTTTCCAGATTTTATTTACTTCACAACAGCGGGTGTTAAGTGCTGTGTGGCGGCCGTAAAAAGTCGCCCCGACTTCATCTCAGTGTTGTTATATTTTCTGGTCCTTCGGGATCATTGATTTCAACTCATTTAGATTTGAAGATTGAATACTGCTTAAGCCGGTGCTAGGGGGCGTGGGCAGTGTTGCATTTTCCATTACTGCTCATGAACAGACTCAATCAAATCGAGTCTGCAATTTTCACTGTTTGCCTTGTTCTCGGTGCTTCCGAGGGATCTACTTTCCAGATTTTATAAATAAATGATTGTTGCATTTGTACACATCACGTGGAAATAGTCATTGGTATACATACATCGTATAAAGGTTACATGATTCATTCACTTTTTCCTTCCTCATTTCTGCAGTCGTCGTCCCTTATTTTGTTTATCTAAATGAACCCTTTCATTGTTAAAGTTACCTTAAATTATACATGTTTTATTGTGCATTAGTATTTCAGCAGGGATAACACTTTCTTTTATTTTTGTGCATCAATTTATTTTGTATTTCTAGTATTTAGTTTAAGGAACAGAGTAACTTCAAAATACAGATCATTCCAGGTAGTTCACAGTATGATATGGATATTCAAAAAAAAGGAGAATTCATTTTGTACACGTTATTCCTTAAAAGCAATTGTAAAATCAAATTTTCTTCTTTATTCACAAAATTTTGAATATATAAGAACAGCTACTGAGAAAAACACCACTTGTGCGATACCGTTTTTCAAGCAGAATAGCCTGAAGGCGATGGGCGTCTAAAAGACCTAAATTCAATGCTTTTTTTTCTATTTCCGCTGCAGTCTTTTTTTTTCTCGTTTGGTTATGACAAAACTCGCGTCTATGGAATCACTTGTACAGAAAACATATCAGGATATTACAACAATTAACTTAACTTGATTTTGGATGTGCTGTTCAGTTTCAATTGATTTTGACAATCCTGGATTTACAGATGGTGTTGACACTTCTACGAATCTGACCAAATTGTTAACAGCAGCTTCATTTTTCTATGGCTTTTGCATTATCATATTTATTTTTGTTGGATTTAACGTCGCACCGACACAATTATGCGTCATATGGCGACTTTGCATTATTATCAAAAATATGACTTCTAAAGTTTAGGGTCACCGTATTCAGTGGAACACACGAAAATATATTATGTCTGGGTCTTTTCAATGTCACAGACCAATTTCGTACCACTCTCTTTGCATCAGCAAAAAAATACGGAGCTCAGTTTAACTGATGGACTTTCCAACAATAAGAATTCATGTCATTACCAGACCACAAATTACTTGGACTAGTTATGGAAATAAAAACGCAGTTCATATTCAGTTAATTTCTTAAACTAATAATATCTCTTAAATTAGCACAAGTATTGAAACCGCTGTAATAAATCGCGTCATCTGATCTGAAATGGATTTTTTACAAAGAAATATTGCCAATTTTATAATAAGAAAGAATATAGCTCTTTTATACTCGGAGAAAAAATAAAAAATCATCATTATTTTCCAGACGCTGTGAAATGTACTGAAGTTATATGATTTTTATATATTATTATTTTTATATGACCACATTTCTGTTTGAAAGGACAGGAAAATAAATTACTTAGGCTCTTTCAAAGTACCAAAGAAATTCCTGAAATCTAATAAGTGGTTTTATTTCACTATTCCCAGAGACTTGTAAAATATAGGGGAAAACGCAATATGGATATTAATAAATTTAAAGTATATCACAGATTTATTATTTCCTAATTACGTATTAATTCTTGTAAACCTATTTCTAATTATGCAAAAGATCAGAGTCACACATCATTTTAAAGTATTTCAGAAAGAGTAGAAAGGACGTTCTGAGAAAACATATGTTATTTTTGTCCAATTGCCAAAAAGTGTTTGAAAAAAAGAAATTTACATAGTTTACGTATATATGCTGTTTGGGGCCTAAAAATGTACTGATCCTATAATAATTGGCCCAGCAGTACATCTAAACAAAGTTGCTCCACGAGCTATGATTATATGACTAGATCTGAATTACTCATACATACTGGTCCAAGAACGTTAGTGTATATAGTTTTATATGCTTTTTACAGATAGCCCACTGTCCAGTGTCTGTGATCCTTATATTACCTGACAGATTTTCATAAAATAATGTGTGTTGAAGACAACTAAATTAGTGCCTTCCTCCACACAGAGCATCTGCCATCAGTTCTCAGTGCTTTTCTCAAGTTTTTCGCTTAACTGTTTTTCATGGACTAACTGTGTGGATAACGGCACACTTTCGCAGTTAGACGAAGTGTTAGAGAAAAGCACCGAGGTTACAGACGTTATTTGCGAAGAAAAGCACTCATTTGTCTGCTTCCGGTGCACACTATCTAAAGCCGTCAAGTACTAAGGAGAAATATAGACAAAATGCTACCTGAATCGGGACATTTTCTCCGTGTGTACGATATCCAAAAGTTGGCCAACCTGACGACAGCTCACATAACTTCTTCGGAGTATAGCGAGAAAGATTTTTTATTGAGTTATGGTTTATTGAACCGCACTGGTGAAGTATTTATAGGTTATAAGATTTGTATCGAGAAATATGCATGAATTCTGCGGCTGAAATGTGGCGCGACTTTAGGAGCGCATTATTATCCCGCGAAAGACCGAGTATAGAAGTTATTCGATGCGTACATGACGCTAAATATCACGTCGAAGTGACGTGAACATAACCGCGTTGCAATGATTTTAACATTCCTTACAATGTATAATTAAAGTAGAATGTTTACTATTAGCATCAGAAATAAACAATTTACAAAACATCAATACACTCTAACATAGCATACCAATCCGGACAATATTATTTCATTCAATTAGTTATAAAATTCAAGCTACAAGAATATCTATTTTGTTTATATCACGTTTGAAAATTGCATTGATATCATTCAGGGAAAATATGAAATGAAACATGCCTATCTGTGATACATGGTGAGAAATTAGTAGCATTAAGATTTAAATAAGGAACGTTCAGTGCTGTAAGCATATTCAAATGTGGTATTTCGTAGATCCTAGAAAAAACAGTAACATACAAATGAAAGGTAAAACATAAATCCTCAAAGCATCAGAAAGTAAAATAAAATCCAGAATTAAAGCTAATACATAAAAAGTGCATGTATGCAATAGAATAAAAGAAGCCATGGTGAGCTCACCATATTCTAACATCTAAATTAGGCAGGGTTGGCAAAAACCCGGGTTTTAAGCATATTGCCCAGCCTAGTGGGTAATACTGGGAAAACCCAGGTTTTACTTGGCAATAGTGGTCAATACTGGGCAAATTTAATATTTCAGTTTAATCTTCAATCAGTGACACCTGCATGCCTAATCCTATAACATCTATAAAAACTCTATTGAATAGACATTGTTATGATGATGACTGAGCAATTATGGAGCAAGGTTTGGGGATTAAAGTTAAAAGTGTGAACAACTTATATCTGGTCATTTTACTCATGAAAATCAGTTTAGATCACATTGTCATTTCTATCATATAACCATAAAACCTAAGGACCCTGTGTGGAATTATTTTAATGTTACTGTGGATGATTAAATAAGATTGCAGAATATAAAGACTTGTTAGTGCCAAAATTGAAAGTTCGAAAGGTCATGAGAGAAAATAATATTTATTTTGAATCGGCAAGACAATTACAAGTAACATAAGCCCTGATGAGCTTTTTCAACCGACCAATGGTTTCAAAGTAAATACAACTTAATGTAAGAATATGCTCACACTTTATAACATAGAAACTGTAATAAACTTTAATTGTTTTGGTAAAATAAAAAAAAAACAGAAAAACTTCTTATTGCCCAGTATTGCCCACTTCATTCATTTTTAGGAGTATTGCCCAACCCGAGAAAACCCGGGTTTTCCCGGGCGGGTTTACCCGCCCTGGGCGGGTAGTCGCCAACCCTGAAACTAGGTATCATTTCTTCTGCCAAACCACTTTAAATACTAGCCTGCAAATTCAATGTTGGGGGCCATGAACTTTTAGAGAGAAAGAGTACTAATGCGTTCTTTATGTAAGGCTATGTTAAGCTGCTGACACAAACCATGGTACGAAATTTTGTCCAATTCTACCGGCTTAAATTATCTTCTTAAGGGTCACTTGCAAACGTTTGATGAAACATATCGTACTCCAAGCTTCCATCATCCTTGTGCCTAATGTAGGGGACCTTTTCAAAAATCTCCATACGAAATTCCGTGTAAAACATTGATCTCTGTGGCGGCACAAAGTGTAGTCTATGCGACCTTGCTTAAGCAACACTAGCCAGTGTTCGATGTAGCACCAGTAAGTCAAGAATAATTTGTTAAGTATACATAAAAACAATGATCTCTGCGGCGGTACAAAGCTTTGTTCAATTGTCGTCAGTCTTTACTAACAGGTCACCACGAACAGTTTATTACACAGACGTTATTAAATTTCTGGCCCAGTTAATTATTTATTTTGTATGTCCTAAGGTAATAGAGTACCACCTTTTTGAAAAGTATTCAATTCCTACCATAAACCTACTTTGACTGCAATTTTCAGGGGGGGGCGTAGGTTCAAGCCCCACTGGGACCAACATTTTTTTTCTCCATATTTACCTTTTTTCTAGTAAGTTTTTACTTCTTTCAAGACTTATTATGGATGTATTGTACAAAAGTGGAAAAGTTTCATTTTGTAAGCGATTTCTTGCTGTTCAAAGTGAATTTACGTCTAAATCAGGAGGGGTAGAGTTAGACATCTTTAAAAATACTGAGTTACATGCGGTAAAAGTTCTCTATTTTGCCTTCATTCTTTAGACTATATATTGTGGAAGAAATGCAGGTAGGTTTTACTTATGCCCCAAGGTTATTTTTGAATGAAGTGAGCAAAATTCAAAACAGACCCACAGGTTTCGACCTTAATTTTTCAATGCTGGAGTTAGAATTCTGTCTCATTAAATCTGTTTACTTGAGACACCCTAAAAAAAATAAAATTGACAGTTTTATTTTGTGTTTTATAATTGTTTAACAATAGTTTGATGTTTCTTTTATCAAAATTAATGTTGTAATGAATTCTCTGCAAACGTTTGGTTCCATGTACACTTATACACTAGTAAACACATATGAAAATATAATCATGGCTATCTGTCTGGACATTCAACCATGTATTCCTTAAAGTGTGTAAGATATCTCACACACTGTACGAGCAAATATTTGAAAGGCTTTATAGACATTTATCATTTATTATTTCAAGATAACTCATTCGTGAGATATATATGATGATATAGCAGCGGTATTATGCCGTTCTGATATTTTACGCCCAACTAGCATTTTATATGCGACTTCGTCGTCAATTTTTTTCATCTCTCAAAGGAGCTATACATGGCAGCGCATAATCACATTTCGAAATAAAAACGGTAAAAGTTGTTTAAAATTTGCAACATAGTGCGAATCATGTTCAACTTTAAGAATATACCAAGCAAATGCCATTTTTTAAACATTACTATTAGGGGTCCAATACCTTAATGCGTAAGGGACTCTTTGTTAGTGCTTAAATTTACTTTGACAAGAGACGTTCGGAAGAAACTTCGCGATAGTGGCCCAGTAAACACATGATAAAACTGAATCAGTTCTATTAACACGAGAGAGCTGTGGGCTAGACTGGGAGCCAGACTAACAACATTAAATATCATATTTGGTCACTTTGATTATAGCTTTGACTAGAGTAACTAGCACTGTAGTGTTGATAAGAAGGCAGGTATCTAAAACTTATATTTATTTTTTTTTGGAATCAGCTATTTGTAATAACAAAGCGCTGAAAATTTCAATTCAATTACAAACAACTTATTTCGTCGTCTTTTTTCTTATCAATATCAGTCAACATTTTATTTATTGAATAAAAAGTTAAAAGCATTTGTAAGTGTATCAAACGCTTCAAGAAATCTTTATTTCTGCTTCTACAGCTGGACGTAGTATTTGTAGAGACAGAAGGTTTGATCACAAACTCTATTATCTAAAAATTAGCTCCGACTTCCTCCCTGATCCAGTTGACATAGCTGAATACCTTTGTAAAGACCCCAAGAAACTTTACCGCTGAAATTGTAACATAATATACCTCGTTACGGTCATTAAGAATACACAAATTTGTTTAGAACTTGGGTGTTGAAACATACAAACACACCGTCTACGTGCAGAAATCTAACGTTTAATACGTGATAAATTTATAATAACGTTGAAAATATCATTTACGTTTGAACATATCGGCAATTTCACAATCATTTATATTAAGTGCGACACATAAAACTTGCAATGTTTACTATTTATATCAGTTCAAACCCACCTTCACAAAGGGAGCCATACGTTGAAATTCCATAAATAAACCAAACATTCGACTCTTGTACAACAAAAGGGTCACCACTGCTTCCCTGAAATGCGAAAAGGTGGTTTTCAAAAACAGATGCAATACTTCAACGCAAGAACGTCCAACATAAGTTACGCAAGAATGTGTACACAGAGTAAAATGTCTAATTCGTCATCTCTGCATTTACGAATATTTTCATCAGGTTTTTCAGTTATCAAAGAAACTTAAATGTGCTTATCTTGAAGTACAGATAGTCAGTATACCCATGTTAAATTCCACTACATTAGTTTTACTATAAAGAGATTTAGACACTTTAGAAAAGAGTCACACTCAAAACAAAAACAATTTTTATGTATATAGTGTTTGCAAACATCCAACAGGCAGATGAAGCCGATCACTATGGGCTCTCGCCTGATATGGATTTTCTCGACAGAGTATCGTACCCTGTCAAAAACAAGCAATGTAACTAATAATACTCTCGTGCAAATATATAGTTTTGTACATACATATATATTGTACAATGTATATGTATGTACACTATTATATATGGTTTTAGTATAAGAAGGCAACGTTCTTTGAAAATGTTTGTTTCTATTGCATTTCTGTCCATTTTTTATACATGAACTTCGTTGAATGATTTGTAATTATTATACTTACTCACAAAAAAGAACAAGAAAATAATAATGAAAAGCATAAGTTATACTTACCTGACATGTGTCTAGTCCGCGTTCTCCAAAACCAGCGCAGAACACTTCCTCGGTTACTTGATCACCTAGATGATTGGTCTTTATACACCAACTTCTTGGCATAATTGGTAACATGACCTGCATAAGTTTACCTGGACAACATTTGTCTGTAATATACATAGTTGAGGTGTGTTCTACAATTTGTTGTGGCGGCTTAACTTAAATTAAACTTCATTCTTTATTTATCTTATGTAAGACATGAAACAATCCATTTTGTATTCTCTGTGTATAAACTGGCAACTTGCACCGGTACATCAATTATTTATTATGTACATAGATCTAGCTTCCATATAGTTTAGTCCTACTTGCACCAAAGCCACACTGCACTTTTCTAACACTTTTTCGGTATATACTGCAAGGACTAAATGTAGACACAAACCACCGTAAGATACATACTTAGTATAATCTAATCTTTATTATTTGTTTTCTTCGATTTAATGTATTTGCAATCCGTAATGACTGTAAAACTCGCGAGAGGGGTTGGCAGTATACAGAGAAACATAGACGGATTTAAGATCATATAATGTGATAATTATATCTAGTCAATACAATAGTTTTCAGTATGTGATGACCATTTGCATTGTTTAGGACATGCATGTGTTCGTTCCTTATCAACCATATGATCTTTCTTAAGAGTATGAAGTTGACCGATACATTGATGCTTTTTTTCTTCTTCTTCATAAAACTGCGTAGAACAGTATTTTATCCTAGGGTAACCTAAATACTTTTAAATATGTATGTATGTTTATCCTGTTTAATCTATACGTTTTACAGCTATGAATTTTGTTAATGTAGAATGCATTATTTTTGTATGCGTATTTGTTAGTATTTTTGCATTTTTTCTGTGAAGCACTTTTGAACGTGTACACGTGCATGAAAAGAGTGCTATATAAATGTGATATAATAATAATAATAATAATGATAATAATAAAATCCCTAGATATAAGACTACTAGTTCAAGGCTTGTCTACAACATGTTTACAAAACTACACTTCTAAGAATTTGTTCTACTATCATCGACTACAGACTAGACATTCCAAAATATGTTACTATTCTGGCAACTATAATAGAAACATGATCTTCGTTTTAAATAATAAATGCAGCACAAATATACATAACGGTGAATCAAGAGATATTTTACCTAAAACTTCTCCCCATCCTGTAGCGTAGCCTTGCTGATATTGTTTTGGTTCTTCTTTTGGTAGACATACAATACTGACGTAACTATTCAAAGTAAACGGTGATTCCAATTTAACCAGTGCTATATCATTTACTGTAGTCATGTAGCTCGAGTGAACAATAATTCTTTCCACATGGCGTATCTGCTCGACGTTTTCTGCTTTCTCTTTGTTGATTTTGCCCGCTGCTACTGTCCATTCTATTATATGTCGATTACTTAAAATATGAAGAAGTTTATAAGTGTTATTACCACTATCAACTGTATATTTGTTCTTCGTAACTCACTTAAATATTTTATACCAGATCTTATTGAAACATCGACCACTGTTATCGTAAAGATACATGTGGTCATGTATAAACAAATATATCAGTTTACTCTATTCATGCTATAACTTACATTTAGGTAGATATATACAAATCATTTACAAGTCTTGCTTTTTTAAAGGGACATACAACCAGATCAACATCAAATCCAAATACTGGTAGCAATTGATTTACGTATTTAAACTGAGAGTTTTCTACAGATCTCTTTGCCTAAAATAGTGTTATCATAGATATAAAGTTCATAAAACGCACTAAAAATTTTCTTTCTGTTGCAATTACCAACAAAATAAATCACTTTCTAAATTTCTAAAAAAGTACATAAATCTGGATGTGTGCAGCTCGAGTCTGTAATTCTTAAAAAAATACTGTATGAGTGAAATAGACACATGACCGATTCGGTTAGATACGTTAAACTTTATTATAACACCTGGTAGGAGCAATAAACATTTAAGCAAACAACATTTAAACTAACCGTTCAAAACAATGAGCTGCTGTTAAAACCCATTTTTCATGTATGATTGCTCCACCACACGTGTGGCTACCATTAATCCGGAGCGAAACCATCCATGGCCAACTATGTGGCAACGCCGTCCGTCCAATAGCTGAATGTTGTCTTCTGTGGTCTTCTCTTGGTTGTATGGCTGGTCTACCGCACATGTTATTCTCTAAATAAGGATTACACACAGTTGTGTTTTGTAAATAAATACATTAAAAAGCTAAAAACGGCATTTCAGAAAGCAAGACGTAGAAAAATCCAGTTTATAATTTTGACCGGACCGAATTTTGGACGGAATTTAGCCTGACCTCGACGTATCTCAGACCGATGTAACTAGTTGCAGAGTTGGAGCGGTCTTCTGCGCATGCCCGAAAGTGATTATCAATTGTAGCGCACGGCAAAAATATGCATATTTTTGCATGTCCGCACGCATTTAGTGTATAATATGCATAAAATACTGACTAAAGGTTAGGGTTAGTATCACCATGGTTACAAAATATATGTCTTTAAGATATTTATTGTTCAAATTTAGTTAATCCGGTATATACTGGAGTCCGTAATTTATACCGGCGCTCCAAGTCTGCATTGAGTCACAGTCATCCCAGACATTGAAAATTCGGATTGTTCTGGGTTTATCGTTCGGACAGTTTTGTTTGTTGGACGTTTATGATTGGATGATATTGAACCACGCAAACATGTTTTCATATTATTATTTTAGCTGCCTTTGTAAAAACGTAAAAAAAACGTAACGAACGCAAAAAAATACAAGAGGGTCGGTCATTGACCCTAAAGCGCTTACCTGTGTACAAGGCTTTAAGTGTGTTTGCATAAGTACATAGTTAGGTTTCTTCTACGTAAGCCTATACTATATTTTATGTCACACACATTTTTGAACCTAGGGCAATAATTTTAACAATTACGGTAGAAATTACAAATCTGAAATTACACGCCAGATATCAAGGCTCTAGCTTTACTGATTCAGAGAAGATTTTCAAAGTTCCTTATATAAAGCCTATGGTAAGTATATGTCAGACACAGGGGCGTAGCCCTTACTTATATCACATACAAAATATCAAAGCTCTAGAGAAAAGGCTTTTTAAAGTCTGATAGCTGAAACCCTATTTTAACCAAAAAGACCCTATGTTCAATGAACCGGAACCATTTAAACATTTTGAAAGAGGACTACCCAGAGATAATTTGTGTAAAGTTTCATCAAAATCCATTCAGTGGCTTTGGCGGAGATATTGTTTAAAGAAATTGTTGATGAAAAGAGACCACAACCTCTTGCGGCCATGTTTTTAACGAATCAGAAAATTTTGAACAGTATTTGTAGGAGGTCACACAAGAACCATTTGTGTAAAATCATTTTAAAATCGGGCTAGCAGTTCACAAAAGAAGATTTTTAATGTTTTCACTATATACATATAGGTAAAAGTGACCACGCACCCTGGCGGCCATGATTTTTGACGAATCAAAATTATTTGAACAATCTTGGTAGAGGGTCACAAAAGGACCACTTGTGTAAAATTATTTTAAAATCGGGCAAGCTATTTGACGAATCAGTATAATCTGAAAGCTCTTGGTAGAGAGTTTGTGTAAAATTATTTTAAAATCGGGCCAGCAGTTTCACACAAGAAGAGCTTTAAAGTTTCCACTATATAATAAACATATAGAGAAAAGTGACCAGGTTCTCTGGCGGCCATGTTTTTTGATGAAACGGTTTAATTTGAACAATCTTGGTAGAGGGTCACACAAGGACTATTTGTGTAAAATTACTTTAAAATCGGGCCACTAGTTTCATAAAGTTTCCACTTTATATATAGAGGGAAAAGTGACCACGCCCTCTGGCGGCCATGCTTTTTTGACGAATCAAAATTATTTGAACAATCTTGGTAGAGGGTCACACAAGGACCATTTGTGTAAAATTATTTTAAAATCGGGCTAGCAGTTTCACACAAGAAGATTTTTTTTTAATTTCCACTATATACATATAGGGAAAAGTGACCACGCACCCTGGCGGCCATGATTTTTGACGAATCAAAATTATTTGAACAATCTTGGTAGAGGGTCACAAAAGGACCACTGTGTAAAATTATTTTAAAATCGGGCAAGCAGTTTCACACAAGAAGATTTTTTTAAAGTTTCCACTTTATACATACCTGTATAGGGAAAAGTGACCACGCCCTCTGGCGGCAATGCTTTTTTGACGAATCAAAATAATTTAAACAATCTTGGTAGAGGGTCACACAAGGACCATTTGTGTAAAATTATTTTAAAATCGGGCTAGCAGTTTCACACAAGAAGATTTTTTTTTAATTTCCACTATATACATATAGGGAAAAGTAACCACGCCCTCTGTGGCCATGTTTTCTGACGAATCGGTATAATTTGAACAATCTTGGTAGAGCGTCACACAAGGCAAGGACCATTTGTGTAAAATTGTTTTAAACTCAGACTAGCAGTTTCACACAAGAAGATTTTTTAAAGTTTCAACTATATACATATAGGAAAAAGTGACCACGCCCCTGGCGGCCATGTTTTTTGATGAATCAGTATAATTTGGACAATCTTGGTAGAGGATCACACAAGAAGCATTTGTGTGAAATTATTAAATATTTGCCTGTTTTCTGTTGGTTTCTTTTCCAGCGCGCCGCTATGCCGTTTGAAACTATGACGTAATTATTGTGAGGTCAGAAAAATGAATTGTTGTTTAATAACACATAGTTTTCAGCCTTTTTTGTTTAATAGGAAAATGGAACGGGTCGTGTTAGAATTCAGATATTTTTGACAAACTATTTTTGGTTGCAAATGCCTCCCCTTTACACCGGTAGCAATAGCTAATAAATCCGCTTTAAAACAAAGTATCAAGTCTTACGTTTCATCATATCCTACTCAATTAACAACGTACATGTAAGGACTATTAAAGTAAGTAATATGCGAAATAACAGGGATAAATGTCTCGGCAAATTTGAAGATTTGAATTAAGAAATAATAAATCTTATTTTGTGATTTGTCGTTGAATAAAATCATTGTTCGGGGTTCAGATGCGAAGGAATTATATCACGACAGTGCAATTGTGACGTCAGAAAAATGAATTGTTGTATAATAACACACAATTTTCAGAATTCTTTGTAGGAAAATAAATCTGGTCGTGTTAGAATCTTGCTTCTGTTTTAGTGAGTTCCACTATTGTGGGTGAGAGACGTTGCACATTCCATTGTCTCTCACTTCATGGTTGCTTATTTTGCAACTTTCCAGATCTGGTTATTTTATCTCGTGTTAATTGAGATTTAACAGAACAGCAATTTAAAAAGAAGACTACCTGTTTTATTTTCATGCATGTACGTTATATTGAATCCTTCATATTCATTGGTGGAGTCTGTTCGTAGCATCAGCAGCATCTGGTTTCCTGTTGATACGACATCAGAGGGAATAAAGTCCCCACATAAATTACCAAGAACTGTTGCAAATGCATCGATTCCATCGAAGATTCGCAAATAATCCCTCGAACATTGCCTCGTGTTCTCAAGTCTTTTTTATTAGAATGAAAAAGGAAGTGTATAAAATCCTAGTGCATATGAACACATTATTGATTCCGTTTTACAAGTATTTTATATCTTGCATGTGTTATGTTCTCTTTTGTGATGACTTCAGTCAGTGTGGTGCTATTATATTTACTTGATGAAACTCGCTAATTTCAAATAGGACATACAATATAACCACATCGCAGGAATTTGTATTATAATGTTCGCAAAATCTTAACATGTTCATTATACTTCGTGATGCAAATGGGGAATCAGAAGCAGAGGTTGCATTGCTTTTATGTCGTAGAGTCCTATACAATTGATACGAACTTAAGGACCATTCAATATTGCGTATACGACATAAGTATCGGTGTTAAAAACTAAACTCACTTGAAAGTATTAAACTGTAGTCGTATTACTTCGCCAGCGGGAACTCGTAGCATCCACGTACATATCGAATCTGACGGGTAGTTGGACAAGCCAAAATTAGGTGATAAAATATTGCCGTCACTAGATACGTCTATCATCTGCTTGCAACCGTTCGTCACTGGGATCAGCCCATCGTCTGCTTGGTAAATATTAACATATCAAACCAGTATATGTTTAAGTCTTCATAAGAAGAGAAAATATATTTGCAAGAACTTTCACATTTGTATTTACGAGAGACAAAATGAGTGTCTGCTATTTGTCTCAAAGAAATCATTTATTGGCCTTTCCACATAACCTAATATTGCACGCCGGTGTAAAATTTGCGTCCGCTCGAAATTAGCTTAGGTTTATACATGTACAGTATAATAATTAAGCTTATAAAATTTATTTGTGATAGATCGAGATATAAATATACTTCTGTCATATTTATATCAATGAAGACGGATGTTTTTGACATACGAAGCTAGACTAAATGATATGTTTGGCTGTAAAATTTTCAATATAAATACTTTCTAATCTTATGCAATGAAAAATTAATTCCAAAATGATTTTCCAGCCATACTGCGAGGAGTATTTGGATTTGGATCTTTTCTTTCTTTCCTTTTTTTTGCAAATTTTACACATGATGAAAGATTTGCTTTTTCGCGGGGGCAAATTTTAGTGCGTGAACAGCGTTTCATCAGTTTATGTTTTACTTAACTTAGATAATGCTATTACATTTAAATGCATTGTATTGCGACAAAGAATTCTGTAGTAAAAATAAACTTACCTACAAATCGTTTCTCTCGAATTCCCTGGTACTCTATAAAATCAAAGATGTATTTTTTTAATTTGCTAATTTTACAGTGAAAACACGTTGAAGAAAATTACAAACAATGCAATCATCTATATAAAAACATCCGACATTACCCGCATAGGACTGATATCCAAAAAGCAGCGCCAGCACAGAATATAAAGTAGTTAAAGAATTCATTTTAAAATGCAGGCCGTATTCACTTTGTTCAACTTTGTTTCAAGTATGCTATCTTTTTATACATTTAGTCACGTGTGTCGCAACTTGGTTGCGCAGAAATGTGCTACGATTAGCTTTTTGATATAGTGCCACTTAAAGACAAATGTACCACACGTCTTACCGTAAATAAAGTTTTGTTTGTTTGTTTTGGGTTTAACGCCATTTTTCAACAGTATTTCAGTTATGTAACGGAGGTCAGTTAACCTAACCAGAGTTCCTATATTCTGTACCAGTACAAACCTGTTCTCCGCACGTAACTGCCAACTTCCCCATTTGAATCAGAGATGGAGGACGAATGATTTCAGACACAATGTCTTTTATCAAATCGCCACGAAGAACAAACGCCCCGCCCAGGTATAGAACTCAGGACCCCACGATCCGTAGATTTGCGCTTTCCCTATTGAGTTTAGCTTGTAGGCACAGTAGATAAAGATATGAAATAATTCATTGATCATACTTTGACCTTTAGAACGGGTAGCCAGATTTGTCAAACAATTGTATACAAAATACCGTTTTAATTAGTTGACAGTATTTGGGAACTGACCCGATAACACAGCAGGTCGACCAATTAGGTTTTTGAATATAAATTAAATAGGTTCGAATCCCGTGTTTGTTTATGTCATTCAAAAGTTTTGATTTTATGATATAGTGTGTTTTATTTGACCTGTCTAAAGCGCGGTATTTCTTATCAGTGGTGCGAAAACGTTCCATGCATACAATGTCTGTAGAAATCTCTTTAACGCGGTATTTCTCCTCTTTAGTGCAAACATACTTCACTTATACATTGTCTGCAGCAATATCTAAAGCGTTTAATTCAATATCTTAACGCGGTGTTTCTCCTCAATGGTGTGAACATGTTCTTTGCATTGTTCGTCTGTAGCAATATCCAAATCGCGGTATTTCAACACAATGATGCGAACATGTTCCCCACAATAAGTGTCTGAAGCAATATCTAAAACACTGTATTTCTACCCAGTGATATAAACATGTTTCACTCATACAATGTCTGCGGCAGTATTTCTCCTCAGTGATGAGAGCGTGTTTCACTCATACGGTGTCTACAGCAATATTCAAAATGCGGTATTTCTTCTCTACGGTGCGAATATGTTCTACGCATAAGTGTCTGCAGCAATATCAAAATCGCGGTATTTCTCCTCAATGGTGCGAACATGTTACCCGAATTGAGGAGTGTCAACAGTAGTATCTAAAGCGCGGTATTTCTCCTCAATAGTGCGAACATGTTCCACGAATTGAGTGTCTGCAGCAATATCTAAATCGCTATTTTTCTTCTCAATGGTGCGAACATGTTACCCAAATTGAGTGTCAGCAGCAATATCTAAAGCGCGGTATTTCTCCTCATTGGTGCGAACATGTTTCCCGCATTGACTGCCTGCAGCAATATATACAGCGGGGTATTTCTTTTCAGTGGTGCAAACATGTTCCCCGCATTGAGTGCCTGCAGCAGTATTTAAATCGCCGTATTTCTCCTAAAAGATCCGAACATGTTTCACTTATACAGTATCTGCACCAATGGTGCAAAAATGTTCCCCGCATTGAGTGTCTGCAGCAATATCTAAATCGCAGTATTTCTTCTCAATAGTGCAAACATGTTCCCCGCATTATTTGTCTACAGCAGTATCTAAATCACCGTATTTCTCCAGAAAGATCCAACATGTTTCACTCACACAGTATATGCACCAATTGTGCAAATATGCTCTACGCATTGGGTGTCTGCAGCAATATTTGAATCGCAGTAATTCTCCTATATGGTGCAAGCATGTTCCAGACATACAATGTCTGCAGCCTTATTTAGATTGGGTATTTGTCTTCAAAATGCGAACATGTTCCACGCATGCAATGTCTGCAACAATAACTAAACCATGTTATTTCTTTTCAATGCGAAGATGTTCCATGAATTTCTCCACTAAGCAGCACTGAGTGTTTGCACATAATCCATTTTTCTTATAACTACAGAATTGACCGAACCTTTCATTTGTGTGTCATTTATTTCTTTAAGTATCAACTAAACATTGATATTAAACCACACTCTTTTAATCCCACCTTGGTAACTATCTGAAGATGTTTTAATCCTACTATGTTAAATATCCAAATATGTTGACGCATACTGGTATATTTACTTCGAAAGTAATAGTAGTGTTACATTCGAAACCAGTCTACTCATCCGCCGTAAATGGTCTATCCATTAAATTGTGTCATACTGGAAGCGTCACATTGTGTCACACGGGCAGCGTCAACTTATTTCATATTGGCAGTGCCATATAATTTCAAATTGGCAGTGTCACATTGTTTCATATTGACAGTGTCACATTGTGTCATATTGGCAGCGTTACATTGTGTAATGTTGGCAATGGTACATTTATGTGTCTTACTGGCGATATTACATGGTATCGAGATGGCAATGTCACTATGTGTCATACTGGCAGTGTTACATTTTGTCATATCGGCAGCGTTTTATTGTATAATATTGGCAGTGGTACAGTTATGTGTCTTACTGGCACCATCACATTGTATCATAGTGGCAGTGTCTCATTGTGTCATATTGGCAGTGTAACATTGTATCATATTGGCAATGTCACATTATGTTATATTGGCAGCGTCACATAATGTCATATTTGCAACCTCGTATTTATAGAATATTAGATTTGCATTGAGAAATATGCACGAGTTCTGCAACGGAAATATTGCGCGATATTCCGCGAAAGAACAATACAAATTTCTCGAAGCAAATCTTATATTTTTTTATTACATACATAATTCTACTACAGTTATATTATTATATAAATAATATAAAACTTGTTCTTTAGCATGTGTAAAACTGAAAATATCGTCGTTAAAGAACTTTTAAACTTGATGACATGCATCACGACATCTTTTATCGTGCGCACGACATCTTATGTGGAGTGCACGATATCTTATCTCGTGCTCACGACATCTTATCTTGCGCGCACACGCGACATTTTATCTTATAAAGTAATTAGAATTTGGGAAAGCTTACTTTATACATAATTTATTTTAGGTCGATTGTGAAGCAATTTCTACAACTTATATTAATCATTCTCGGCACCTCATTCCTGATGGAATCTATCGCCACGAGGGTATGAGAGAAGAGGCCAGTTTCCCTTTTAATGCTGAGCGCCAAGCAAGGGAGATACTAGTACCATTTTTCACGTCTTTGGTATGACGCGGCCGGGGATCGAACCCACGACCTCCCGCTCTCCAACGGACGCTCTACCACTAGGCTATCGAGGCGGTTAAAGCTTAAGCATAAGATATATTTAAAGTATTTTATCAATATGATGTGTAGATTTCTTTGCAGAAGTTAATTCTGTTTTCTCTTGTAATCAACAGTATTTTACGGATTGTTTGTGCTTCTGAACCTGGCAGAAACAGTTTAACATGTAGTTACAACAAGGACTTTGTTATTAGACATATTCAAAAGCATAATTTTGTGTTTGCATGTATTTAGAGTAAACTATGCTCTGTTTTACCTGTCGGGAAATATGTAATGCTACATATCTATAAGATTCTAATAATCTAAGAGATTTTACAAGCAACAGCTAATGAAGAGAAAAGGGAACATCCTACTGAGACAAGTTTAGGCAATATTTTGCCCCGCAAGCTGGTCTGTACTAAAAGTATTGTTTAGGCAGGAGAATATAAAGTGTTCCACACCACACAGAAAACAAAACAAGGGTTCATTTATCGTGTAAAAACATCACTACATTTAATACAAAAACAAATGAAGCTATCAGATGTTAAAAGGTCCGGCTGTTAATACATTTTGTATCATATTACCATCACATGTTTTAGTTACTGGGTGTCTAATCACGCACGCTAAACGCGCAATACAATTCCCGCTGTGAATACACTTTAAATGGGTTGCGCGACATCTGGTACTGGTTTTGCGCATTAGGAAATACAATATCTAGGTAGGTATTTTGTTTTCGTTGATACTGACAATTTACGAATGTAACTAAATGTTATTCGACATAAAATTAGCTAATGGTATTGTCACAAATCCTCGGCGTAAATACCGACTATATTTAGTACAAAATGTGCTAGGCAGAATAATTATTACGTCTTCAACACATTTTGAATATCAAACTTTTGAATATCTGTTTTATAAAAAAAGGATTTACTATAAGTTACGGAATCCTGTTGGGGCCATTTATAATGTCGCCGTCGCGTTTGTGGGGTCGACACACGACAACGCGAAGTGACATAGCGACATAACGAAGTGACACCCGACAATCGCAAACGACGGCGACAATCCCAAAGGACAACGTCGCGATATCCACATTGAAATGTCGCCTTTCAAAAGCACGATATATCGCGATGTCACTTCGCGTTGTCGAACGTCATATCGCATTGTCGCTATGTCACTTCGTAATGTCGCGATGTCACTTCGCGTTGTCGTGTGTCGACCCTGCAAACGCGACGGCGACATTATCAAACGACATGCGATAATCACAAACGACGTTCAACGCGAAGCGACATTTTCCAAATGTCGTATCGTATGTCGCGTGTCGCGGGTTTGGGTGAGGGTCGACGCGCGACAATTCCAAACGATACACGACACGCGAAGTGACACTCGACAATACGAAGCGAAATTTTCATAATGTCGTATCGCATTGTCGTGCGTCGACCGGTGTTCACTTGAATAAATACCGGCTAATCTTGGTTAATACCGGCTAATTCATCAATTCTCACGGCTCCCCGGGTCGGGTCAGTTTAGTCTTGGCCAGCATCCTACCGCATATAACAAGTTTGGTCATTTTCTGATACCTGTCCTATTTCTTAAATTATTATTATTATTGTAATTTATACTGAATATCAGTTGATAATGACACTTTTTTAGATTTTGAACCTTGTTCGAGTCTCAACACCCCAGGTACCTACCTATACTATATATATATGAATATGTTCGTAGATGACTTGGCTTTACATTTAAGCTACTTACAAGTCCATATGATTGCCATCAGAGCTCAGGACAGGTATCAGAAAATTATTTACCTTGTTATATGCGGTAGGGTGCTGGCCAAGATTAAGCTGACCCGAGCCAGGGAGCCGTGAGAATTGCTTCAATGGTGTCACTGGACTCAGTGAAGGTAGTGCTTGGGTTTTTCAGGACCGTCTTGACTGCTCTGACAAGTTCATATTTTGAGAATATTACCGGAATTTGACCTATGACCTTGACCCCTAGCCGACCGGGTTCGAACCTGACGTGGTCTCTTTTCTTTAGGTCCTTTGCAACCAGGTATCATTTATCAAAATCGGACATCAGGTTATGAAGATATGGCTTCATAGACAAGGACCACCCCTCTATTTAATATATGAAGAAGTATGCATATTTTCACGAAAACTGATACATTTTGAGAGACGATCCTCCGACGAAACCGTCGGCGGTAAAATTATACAAGTTACATATCCGTTTAGACAATGTTTAAATTTAATATATAAAAGTTATTACATTAAAATATCTTGTGTTTGGAACATTCTACAATTATTTGAAGTTAAAGAAAAACACGGACATTTTCCGTACGGAAAAGTATGGAACTATTTTACCTTTTCACCGGTAGACGGGCGACATGCGATACGACATTATGAAAATGTCGCTTCGTATTGTCGAGTGTCACTTCGCGCGTCGACCATCACCCAAACCCGCGACACGCGACATACGATAAGACATTTGGAAAATGTCGCTTCGTGTTGTCGAGCGTCGTTTGAGTTATCGCATGTCGTTTGATAATGTCGCCGTCGCGTTTGCAGGGTCGACACACGACAACGCGAAGTGACATTGCGACATTATGAAGTGACATAGCGACAATGCGATATGACGCTCGACAACGCGAAGTGACATAGAGAGTAATAGGTTAGTGCCGTAGATGAGAAAGTTTATCTGGCGAGGTGGAGGAGGTTATCGGATGAGCCGTGAGTCATTACTTCATTTTCCGATATTTGGCAATTTATTATACAAAAATAAGTGTGCAACAACCGTTTTAAGGAGGTAGGTACAAGGGTAATTTCCAATTAGTTGAACCGCAGCATTTTTTTGTATTTCGCGTAATATGAAGTTTTAAGTGTCACAATCTCAATTTCGTTTGTCTCTGTCACTTCAAGCTCAATTTTTATCCAGGTTTGAAGAACATGACCCCCCAAAGGTATTTCATATTAAAAGAAGAAGGAAAATACGGATATTTAACACTTTTCAGTGTATTTTAGTTTCATTGATATCCGTAGAAGTCTGCGTAATTGATAATTTTACTAGTATGCACGTTAGCTTTTTAATATAAGCTTTAAATGTATATGTCGCGGGATTCGTGTTTCCATGTAACTCATTTTCTCTCATTTTTAAACAACTATGTATAAAAATAGGGGTTTTCGACGGCTTCAGTGCCATTCTGTTAATGGCCAACATGGAATATTTAGGAAATATTATTAGCAAAATAGCAAGCACTTTACATGGTACCCTCTTTTTCTTAAAGTTTACAATAACCATGGCATCAGAGATGTTTAAAATAGCTTATATCTTGCTTTTTGTCGTAATTTTTTATATAAAAAATTGGATAAGATTATCTTTCTAGTTAATGTAGCTTTAAAACATATTATTTCTAACGCAAGTTATATTTTCGTGTTATTTGCATTTATTCAAACAAATTTCACAGCTTAGAATACTTACAGCAGTACCCCTCGTCTGACATTTTTCATGGAAAAATCGTTCAGCATGCTGCTATTATTCTCATGAATATTGCTGAAATGAAAATAAAAAGCCGAAGCTGTGTTTCTTAAATAGACCAGTGTCAACGCTTTCGAATTTTACATTTAGATACATAGGTCACGGGCTTCGTTTCCATGGTAACATCAATTGAATTCAATAAACCATAATTTTCTACTGAAATTTGAACAATTTTAGATCTTAGTTTTAGTATATAAGTAACAAATTATCAACGGAACCTGAAAAATAGGTATTACAAATCAGACTGCTAGATTTTTTATTTGAAAATGGCCGTTACAAGTAACCTTTCACCTAACTATATTCCAAATAACATTGGTTACCATCATCCATTTTCTTACATTCCGCATAACGTTTCAGTATAACTACATAAAAGAAGCAAAATATTGATTATTATTCAGAGTAAAAGACTCATAACAAATAATTCAGCAAATAATGGTTATTTGAAAATAGTTAAAATAAAGAAAATGCACAGAATTACGTACTTTCAAGTTAAAAGCTATTAATTTTGCGCGGTAACTGACACGTAACGTCATGACGTCAATGACGTCATTTTAAGGCAACATTGTTTTGAAGCGTTTCTGCAGCAATTTATTCATTATTTCTGATTTATTAAACCATAAAGCATCAGATCGGAGAAAGGTTCGTGATTTGTTTTCAGAAGAATGAATATACAAACACATTTAGTTTGTCGTAAACGTCGTCGTATATCGTCACGTTAGCTTCCGGTTAGACATACAAATATGAAGGTAACCTACCTCCATAATGACGTCATATTAGTAATAACGTCACTTATATATTGACGTAATCACCGACACCGTAATGTGGTTACAATTAAAGATCGCAATAACTTCTTCGTTTTTGAATAAAAACTCATTATTTGACCACTCATTTTCTTAGTTCGGACATTTTCAACACAATGGTGATGGTTTCAATGCAAAATTTCTTATGACAACAATATCGATCATAAGGTCACATGATCAACTGACCGTATATCACTGGTCACGTGTCAACTGACGGTATATCAAGAAAGATATACGGCACCCTGATATCGGGTCGAAAACACTGCAAGTGCCAGGATAGATAGCGATATATCGTGCTTTTGAAAGGCGACATTTCAAAGTGGATATCGCGACATTGTCGTTTGGGATTGTCGCCGTCGTTTGCGATTGTCGGGTGTCACTTCGTAATGTCGCTATGTCACTTCGCGTTGTCGTGTGTTGACCCCACAAACGATTATAAATGGCCCCAACAGGATTCCGTAATATGTAGACTTGTATATATTTCATTATGCCCCCCTTTGAAAAATGAGGGGTATATTGTTTTGCAGATGTCGGTCGGTAGGTAGGTCGGTCGGTCGGTCGGTCTGTCGGTCGGTCGGTCGGAATGTAGACCTATCCGTTTCCGGATGATAACTCAAGAACGCTTGGGCCTAGGATCATGAAAGTTGATAGGGAGGTTGGTCATCACCAGTAGATGATCCCTATTGATTTTGAGGTCTGTATGTCAAAGGTCAAGGTCACAGTGACCCTGAATAGTAAAACGGTTTCCGGATGATAACTCAAGAACACTTGTGCCTAGGATCATGAAAGTTGATAGGGAGGTTGGTAATGACCAGCAGATGACCCCTATTGACTTTGAGGTCAGTATGTTAAAGGTCAAGGTCACAGTGACCCTGAATAGTAAAACGGTTTCCGGATGGTAACTCAAGAACACTTAGGCCTAGGATCATGAAAGTTGACAGGGAGGTTGGTAATGACCAGCAGATGACCCCTATTGATTTTGAGGTCAGTATGTTAAAGGTCAAGGTCACAGTGACCCTGAACAGTAAAACGGTTTCCGGATGATAACTCAAGAACACTTGGGCTTAGGATCATGAATGTTGATAGGGGGGTTGGTAATGACCAGCAGATGAACCCTATTGATTTTGAGGTCAGTATGTTAAAGGTCAAGGTCACAGTGACACTGAACAGTAAAACAGTTTCCGGATGATAACTCAAAAACGCTTAGGCCTAGGGTCACGAAAGTTGATAGGGAGATTGGTCATGACCAGCAGGTGACCCCTATTGATTTTAAGGTCAGTATGTCAAAGGTCAAGGTCACAGTGACCAGGAACAGTAAAATGGTTTCCAGGCAATAACTCAAGAACGCTTGGGCCTAATATCAGGAAAATTGATAGTTAGGTTGGCCATGACCAGCAGATGACCCTTATTGATTTTGAGGTCATTAGGTCAAAGGTCAAGGTCACATTGGCCAGGAACAGTTAAATGGTTTCTGATCTTCTTGTCCAAAACCATAGGGCCTAGGGCTTTGATATTTGGTATGTAGCAAAATCTAGTGGTCCTCTACCAAGATTGTTCAGATTATTTCCCTGGGGTCAAAAATGGCCCCACCCCTAGGGTCACATGGTTTATATAGACTTATATAGGAAAAAACTTTGAAAAACCTCTTGTCCAAAACCACAGGGCCTAGGGCTTTGATATTTTGTATATGACATCATCTAGTGATCCTCTACTAAGATTATTCAAATTATTCCCCTAGGGTCAAATATGGCTCCGCCCTGGGGGTCATATGGTTTACATATACTTATATAGGGAAAAACTTTGAAAATCTTCTTGTCCAAACCGCAAAGTCTATGGCTTTGGTATTTTGTAATGTAGCATCATTTAGTGGTTCTCTACCAAGTTTGTTCAAGTTATCCCTCTCGGGTCAAATATGGCCCTACCTCAGAGGTCAAATGGTTCATATAGACTTATATAGGGAAAAACTTAGAATCTTCATGTCCATAACTTACATCATTCAAATTTGGACCACATGGACCACATGTATAGTTTTGAGTGGCAAGATGAACCTTGATATGAGTTGACCTTGATCTTGACCGAGTGACCTACTTTCACATTTTTGTACCTACAGCCTTCAAATTTTGACACATGCATAGGTTTGTATACTGAAAAAAACTTTGACCTTGTTATTGACCTAGTGACCTACTTTCACATTTTTGAAGGTACAGGTTTCAGATTTGGACTACATGCATATTTTTTTGTTCCAAAATAAAATTTAACCTTGATTTTGACCTAGTGACCTAGTTTCACATTTCTCAAGCTACAGCCTTCAAATTTGAACCACAAGCGTACTTTTGTGTACTGAAATGAACTTTGATCTTGAGATTGACCTAGTGACCTACTTTCACATTTCTGAAGGTACAGGCTTCAAATTTGGACCATTTGCATAGTTTTGTGTTCCGAAATAAAATTTGACCTTGATTTTGACCTAGTGACCTACTTTCACATTTCTCAAGCTACATCCTTCAAATTTGAACCACATGCATAGTTTTGTGTACCGAAATGAACTTTGATCTTAAGATTGACCTAGTGACCTACTTTCACATTTTTGAAGGTACAGGCTTCAAATTTGGACTGCATGCAAATTTTTGTGTTCTGAATTGAAATTTTACATTGATTTTTATCTATTACCTACTTTCACATTTCTCAAGCTACAGCCTCCAAATTTGAAGCATATGCATAGTTCTGTTTACCGAAATGAACTTTACCTTGAAATTGATCTAGTGACCTGCTTTCACATTTCTCAAGCAACCGCTTTCAAATTTGGACCACATACACATTGTTTTGTACATAAATGAAATTTGACCTTGATTTTGACCTTGAGCTAGTCTTGAAATTTGGAACATTCAAAAATGGCTCAGTGGCTGGCGCCAAGATTAATCTGTAATCTCTTGTTAGGTTAATAGGTTAAAGGTCAAGGTCAGATTAAACCAGAATGGTAGTACTTTTGTTTACAGTGAGCATATAATTTCTGTTCCTTGTGCAATTACTAAATGCATCAAGGGGGGCATTTCATGTTCGACGAGCTCTTGTTAGAATAGTCATTGGTGAGATTTAGCTTCACACACACATTGCATAAAGATTATATGAATCATTCCATCTTTCCTTCCTCATTTATGCATCCGGCCATCCCTTATTTCATTTCTTAAAATATACCCTTTCTTAAATCAAGGAAAACAGTATTTTAGTAGGCACAGCCCCTTTGTCTTATTTTTGTGCACATCTAATTCAATTCATGTTGTACATCTAGTATTTCGTTTCAAGAACAGTGCTACTTCAAAATACAGATCATATCCAGTAGTGCTTTATTTAATGTATTACAACAGTTACTGAGAAAAAAAGTACCAGATTTACAACATTGTTTAACCTGAAGGCGACGGTAGTATAAAAGACCTAAATTCTATTATTTTTATATAATTTCCACTGTATTTTTTGCACGACTGGTTATGACAAAAAATCACTAGTATATCACCGTTCAGGTCGAATGGATCCTGGATCACAAGTTGTGTTGAAGCGGCAAGTGTTACCCGCCTGCCAGTCCTGGATCACAAGTGGTGTTGAAACGGCAAGTGTTACCCGCCTGCCAATCCTGGATCACAAGTTGTGTTGAAGCGGCAAGTGTTACCCGCCTGTAACAAATCCAGGAGATTAAGCTATTGTGAATAATAACCCTTTTATCACATACTGTTTGTTTATTTGTTTATTTACACAGTATAGGTTATATGGCGCCAAACAGGACTACAAATTTTGGTTTCACATCTCATTTACATCGAAATAAAAACACGAGTTATGGAATCAAAATTTGCACACCTGCTGGAATCACAGAGTTACAGCAAAACCAAGTGTTAAGACCCTATTAGTCGCCTCGTACGATCATGCAAGGGTAAGGCAGTGATTCCAATTCTTTTCATACACAGATCGTCCCAGAACCACATGGGGCTTTTTTTATCACATACCGCTACTAAACTGCTCAAACTGTTTCAATATTTTTTTTTCTATGGTGATAAAAACCTGGTGTTATATGGCATTTGCATTATATAAGTTTTGTTACTTCTAAATTTTAGTGTCATCCTATTCAATTGGCTATGACCTAATAGATTACTAACTTACCGAATGAAAACTTTTTAAGATGTTTCAGTACACTGATTTCATATATTTTAGTAACAACTAAATATTTTAGCCAATTATAACAGATGTCTGAACTTTGTATACAGTTGACACGTTCTTATAGCATAATTTTGTAAACTGGAACATACGAAAATATATCATGTCTGGGTATTTTCAATGTCTCAACCTAATTTTGGTCCTTCGTGCAAAAGAAACTCTCTCAACAAACAGCCATTGCTGAGCTCAGTTTAACTGATACTTTCCAGTTAATAATTCCTCAAATAAAAAATATCTCTTAAATAAACACAAGTATAGAAACCGCTGTAATAAATCGCGTCATCTGATATGAAATGTGTGTGTTGATTTTTTTTGCAAATTTTATTTAAAAAATATAGCTCTTTTACACTCGGAAAAAAATGAAAAATCATCATTATTTTCCAGACGCTGCGAAAAGTAATAAATTATGTTATTATTATTATTATTATTATTATTATTATTATTTATGACCGTATTTCTTTTTGAAAGGATAGGGGAATAGAAAACCTAACCTGTTTCATAACACCAAAGAAATTAAGTGATTTTATTTCACTATTCCCAGAGACATGTAAAAATATAGGGAAAACACATTGTGGATATTGATAAATATAATGTACATCAGAGATATACTTATTATTTCCTAATTACATAATATTTCTTGTAAACTTATTTCTAATTATGCAAAAGATCAGAGTCACATATCGCTCTTAAGCATTTCAGAAAAAGTAGCTGAAACATTCTGAAAAAACATATAAATTATTTTTGTCTGATGACCAAAAGGTGTTTGAAGAAAGAAATTTACATATATTACGTTGAAATGATGTTTTGGGTTTAAAAATGTACCTATCCTAAAAACATTGGCCCAGCAGTAGTAAAATCGCCTATCATTTAAATAAAGCTGCTTCTCGAGCTATGATACCATGACTGTATCTGAATTACTCTACAAGCTTTTTACTGATAGGCTAGTGTCTATTGTCTGGACAAAATACAATTTGTCAAGAACCCGACACCGGGTTGCCAACCCATGTGGCTTTTGGATACCGTACACACGTAGAAAACGGCTCAATTCAGGTAACATTTTGTCTATATTTTCCTTATTACTTGACGGATTTTCATAATACCCCCATCACACCAAGCTCGTTTTCAGTACGTTCTAAAAAAGTAGCCGAACGGGCTCAAACTGTGTGGCAACGGAAACGCAGTAGCGACGTTCTACAGTCTGTCTAAGAACTTTATGGACTGGCTCGGACGGGGTTGAACGGGAATGGTGCTCCAGAACTTTGAGCCTACTCAAAAATTTCTGCCGATCATTCCGTCCTACAGTTAGACGGACTGACAACGTACTTGAAACGAGATGGACGTACTAAGAACTGAACCGCCGTACGTCGATCGTACTAGAGACATAGTAGGACGTAATGCGATCGGGGGTCAATTTAAGTACGTGTGCACACCGACCGAATCCGTTTGTAGCTCGTTTAACCCGTTCACAGAAAGACTTAACTCGACCGCATTACATCCTTCGTGCGTCGTTATTCCATCTGAATACGATCAAAATAAAATACTAAGTTTGCAATACGTTTCAAAACAGTTCTAAGAGTTTACAATACGTTCTCAGCACGATCCGCACGTTTTTAGTACGTTTAGTACGTTTATTCGCAGTTCCTACAACGTCGATCCCTTATGCAGTACAATTGCACAAGTTAGGGTATAAATACATGCCGTTGTCGTACAGGTTCAAGATTTGGGCACAAGATTTAACCAAGTTTATGCCTTTTGGTTTCTGACTCTGTCCTCCTTCATCTTCGGACTTGGAGACAGAGTCGTCAGAAGGTGCAGGGAATGTATTAAGACACTCATCCTCTCAACTTTTACGTTCAGGAGCCGACTCAGGAGACTGTATCGGCTTTTGTAAGACGTTGGTTTTTTACTGCTTTAACACTTTACACCCTGTCTCTGTATGGCTTCACTTTTCTTTGGAGTCATATTGATACTTGCCTATTGCTGTAGGTTTTTTTTTTTGTGTCTTGAGAGGTTGAAGAGACAAACGAGAAGGAGAACTGGGCGAAACGTGATGGCTTTTGATAGCCATCGGGTCAGAACGTGATTGCAATTTACGTTCTGAACGTACTAGGGAGAGATGAGGACGTATTCAGAACGAGTTAAACTGTCTGTGAACGAGTTGGTCGAGTTAACAACTAGTTAGAACGTATTTCAACGTACTCGGAACGAAGTAGGACTAGTTACAAACTTCTTTAATCTGACTATAGACGGACTTTGACTGCCTACAAACGGTGTTGACATGAGGTGAACGGGCATTTTTTCCGAACAGAACTTACTATAAACGTACTTCAGACGGGATAACGACGCAATGAATGTTTCAAGAACTGTTTAAGAACTAACTATGTTCGCGTTATGGATATTTTCCGGCCAAATTTCATACGTTCTAGCCAGATCGCAGCCCGTTTTACAATATTTTTGGACGGGTTAGGACGTTTTGAGAACTAGTTTGGTGTGATGGGGGCTTAAGGTAAAGTGCGTCGATAACGTACACTATTTTGCAGTTAGGCGAAGTGTTAGAGAAAAGCACCGAGAATTGATTGCAGACATTTTGTGCGAAGGAAAGCATTTTTCTCCCTTCGGTGCACTTTATCTAAAATCCGTCAAGTAATATGGAAAAATATAGGCAAAATGCTACCTAAATCGGGACATTTTCTCCGTCCGTACGATATCCAAAGTCACGTGAGTTGACCACCCTGACGACAGTTCACAAAAAGTTGTTTTTTAGTTACGGTTCATTGAACTGCACTGGTAAAGTATTTATAGGTTATAAGATTTGTATCGAGAAATATGCACGAGTTCTGCAGCGGAAATATTGCGCGACTTTAGGAGCGCAATATTACTCCGCGAAAGAACGAGTATAGCAGATCTTGAATTGTAAATGGAAGTCTGATATAGATCTATAGTCCTTCCGAAAGTGTGTATGTTGTAAGTAAAATATTTGATCAAAATTTGAAGCGATGTTATCCGATGCGTACATGACGCTGAATATCACGTCGAAGTGACGTCAACTAGTGATGGGCCGACAATCGGCGACAATCGAATAATCGTCGGCGTTGCATTCATGAGCGCGATCGCCGACTTCACTTTTCCCTGATCGATTAATTACTTGTCACCCTAACGGATAATTTAGTTGTTTCTGACCTTTTTCTTTCTGGTATTTACGGTTCTTTGGGGCAATTACGCCAAGGGAAACTACTCTACGTAAAAATGGCTTCCTCCAAAGTGTCAAAAGAAATTGATGTCATCTGTGATCATCCAGATTTTGGAAGATATATGACTTTTACAAAATTAAGCCGGGAAAACCATCAGCCTAAACTCTTGACATTAGTATGGCAGTATGCATAGCATAACGTAAGACTTACGCAAGCATATTAGCAAAAGTATTTTCAATTTTTGATTTTGTGGGATTGAAATCATTCCAGCCGTTAACTAAGAATTAATAAATCGTTAATACTTTTTTTGCTCCAAATAATTTTAATTTAATAACATAATATCACTGGATAAGTCCCTGGTGAAATTAAGACAGTACCTGATTAGAAGGTTACTATCTTCACAAATATTTTACTTTTATGCAGTATCTTACTCATATTTATGAAGGGATACAACAGAAATAGGATATTTGATGTCTGTGAGGTTCATTTCGTAAGTAATGACATAAAATATACATTGTAAGGTGAACTTATAGATATGCAACTAGAGTAACCGATTATCCGATTATATCCGATTAATCGAATCGGTTGGCTTGTCCGATTATGCCGATTAATCGGTTGGCAAATCTGACCGATTTGCCCATCACTAACGTCAACATAATCGCGTTATGATGATTTTGACATTACTTACAATGTTTAAATAAAGTAAAATGTTTACTATTAGCATCAGAAATAAACAATTTACAAAACTTCAAGATACTCCAACATAGCATACTAATCTGGACAACATTATTTCATACAATTAGTTACAAGATTCAAGATACAAGGACATTTATTTTGTTTGCAGACCTTTCTGCCAATAAAACAAATTTTAACAACCACTTAGAAAGAAAATTTTGATCTATAAAATACTAATCTAACATGATAAGTAGTTTATATCAAGTTTGAATATTGAATTGGTATCATTCAGGGAAAGAAAATGAAATGAAACATGCGTATTTGCGACACGTGGTGAGAAATTAATAGCATTAAGATTTAATTAAGGAACATTCAGTAGTAAGACTCTATACAATGAAAGGTAAAACATTAGTCCTCGAAGCATCAGAAAGTAAAATAAAATCCAGAATTAAAGCTTATTCATAAAAAGTTCAGGTATGCAATAGAATAAAAGAAGCTATGGTGAAATCACCATATTTTAACATCTAAAATAGGTAACACTTTCGGTAGAGGGGCTGCCCAAGTATCATTTTGTCAAACCACTTTGAAACCTAGCCCGCAAATTCAAAGTTAAGGGTCATTAACTTTTAGAGAAAAAAAGAGTACTAATGCGTTCTTTATGTAAGTCTATGTAAAGCTTCTGACATATCATGGTACGAAATTTTGTCCAAGGCTACTTCTTAAAGGCCACTTGCAAACGTCGTTGAAACATATCGTACTCCAAGCCTCGATCGTCCTTGTGTCTTATGTAGGAGACGTTTTCAAAGCTCTCCATATGAAATTCCATGTAAAACACTGATCCCTGCGGCGGCACAAAATTTAGTCTATGCGAGTTCGATGGAGCAGCAATCAAGCATAATTTGTTAAGTATACGTAAACATAATGATTTCTGAGACGGTACAAAGCTTTGTCCAATTGTCGCCTATACTAACAGCTCATCAGGAACAGTTTATTAGACAAAAGTTATCAATTTGCTGGCCCTGTTGTTTTTTTGTAGGTCTTAATGCGTAAGGGACTCTTTGATTATGCTTTACTTTGACAAGAAACGTTCTGAAGAAACTTTACCTTAGTGACACAATAAACACATGATAAAACTTAATCAGTTCTATTAATATGAGAGAGATGTGGGCTAGACTGGGAACATGAATGCATCATCTTAACCAACAAAACGAAGATAAACGCATTAAATGTAATATTTGTTCACTTTAAGTATAGCTTTGACTATAGTAACTATAGCACTGTAGCGTTGATAAGCAAGCAGGTATCTTTAGCTTTTTTTGTTTTAAATTAATCACATCTTGAATGACTCAAGCAGTAAGCTTTTTGTAATTACAAGGCGCTGAAAACTTCAGTTCAATTTCAAACAATTGTATTTCGTTGAAGTTTTTTCTTTATGTAATCAATATCAGTCAACATTAAATTGAATGAATAAAAGTTTTAAAGCATATTCAAGGGTATGAAACGCTTCAGGCAATCTTTATTTCTGCTTCTACAGCTGGACGTAGCATGTATAGAGACATAAGGTTTGATAACAAACTCTATCATTTAAAAGTTAGCTCCAACTTTTTCCCTGATCCAGTTGACATAGCTGAATACCTTTGTGTAGACTCCCGGAGACTTCGGCGCTGAAATTTTCAGATAATATACCTCGTTACTGTCGTTTAGAATACATAAATTTGTTTAAACTTACATGTTGAAACATACATTCACACCGTCTACATTCAGGAATCCAACATTTAATACGTGACATGTTTTAAATAACGTTAAAATTAACTCCTCGTTTACTCGGTATGTGAACATATCGGCAATTTCACAAAGTGCGACACGTAAAACTTGCAATGCATAGTTTTATATCAATTCAGACATACCTGCACAAAGGGAGCCAAACGATGTGATTCCATGAATATGCCAAACATTCGACTCTTTAACAACGAAAGGTCCACCACTGTCTCCCTGCAATGCCAAAAAGTGGTTATCAAAAACATGTGCAATATTTCAGTGCAATATTTCAGCGCAATATTTTAGGTTTTCTAGTTATCAAAGAAATTTTAATGTGCTTATCTTGAAGTACAGATGGTCAGAATCAGAATACCTCTGTTAAATCTCACTTCATTATCTTTACTGTTAAGAGGTTTACACACTTTAAATCAATAGTTACCCTGAAAACAGAAACCAATTTTATGCATATAGTGTTTGCATACATCCAGCAGGTAGATGAAGCTTGAGTATACCAACTTTAACCTGAAAATACTTGCGTTTACTATAAAACGGCAGGTACTTTAATTGCGTTTTTCAGTGAGATGGTAATTTGTTTAATGCATAACTTTCCCATTGGATATATCAATATCTCTAATGAACTAACGTAAATAAAACAATTTACAAAAAAAAATCTTACAACTTTTGTACTCGCAGCACAATTTTATTTAGATAGAAAAAAATCATTCACTTTTATTTGCAGATTTTGTGGTACATCAGCTTAAATTTCAAACTTTTAAACAGTAGTAATTTGAAAATGCTGTAGTCCAGGTAATGTTTTGACAAATGTTAAAGTGTAACAGTTATGTATTTAATTAGTTATCAGATAACATTTGTACTACAACCGAGCCTATATGCCTAGGTCAATAAGCAGAGTGCAGATATACAGATCGCTGGGTTGTGAATTCGATAGACCCCGGGAGAAGCATTATATTGCTTGCGACCATTTGTTAAAAGATGCGTCCTCGGCCTCTGATTAAAGAGTGAATTGTGGAGAACAGATTCGTTCTGGTACAGAATCCTTAAACACTAGTTACTTACACTGTCGAACGTTACATAATGAAAATCTGCGCTAAAACCATAACAACCAAACAAGAATTTGCATAAGATGCACCAGCGATGTGATTCATGGAATATTTGAAGTTTAAATAAAATAAGCGATAACTCTTACAAGAAATATTTATTTTAAACTGCAACTGACAAGCATTCAGTACCAATAAAAAAAACATAAACACTTATACATATCAAACAAGCTTGAAATTAATATCTAAAAGTTAGAAAATTCTTTAAGTGTATATTTGTAGTAATTCACCTTCTCAGATTAAAGGCTACTGACATCAAGCACCCAAATATTGCTTATTTCGTTTATGTGGAAAAATGTCCAAGTTGTCGAAAGAATTCAACTGTTTCACATTAATCATATTCAATTTAAAGAGACATTGACTCATTCTTTGGTAATTCCACACAGTTTCATTCAAAGTGAAACCAATCCTAGCATAAGTCTGGATCATCCTATCATATGTCAGCAATCCCTCCACCCAACTAGGACAGTCAGATTTTGTCCTTGTTATCTATTTGTTTTATACACATGTCTAAGAACTCTCGTGTAAATTGTCCTGATGTAAATGTCTGTACGTACACTACTATATATGATTTTAGTATAAAAAGGCAATGTTCTTTGAACAAATTTGTTTCTGTCCATTTTTATACATCAAACTTCGATGAATGACTGGTAATATTAACTTACAAAAAAAAACAGAAAACACTTTGTTCTAGTAACAGATGTTATTTTTACCTGACATGCGTCTTGTCCACCTTGTTCATACCCAGCGCAAAACATTTCATCTGTTACTTGGTCACCTAGGTGATCGGGTTTTATACATAAACTTCTTGGAATAATAGGTAACATGACCTGCTTCAGTACATCTGGACAACATGTGCCTGTAATATACATAGTTGGGGTGTGTTCTACAACGTGTTATTTTCATTACCTATTTCCGTGACTATAACATTATCTTACAAAGACGTTTTACTCAAATTAAACTGCATTCATTATTTTATCTTATGTCTTTTATGCTAGTTAGACTGCATGCCTTAATGTAAGACATAAAAACAATCCGTTCTTTGTCTGTGCATAAACTGGCTACTTGCTTCGATGCATCAATTATTTATTACGTATAGCTCTAGCTTCTAATGTTTAGTCCTACATGCACCAAAGCAAAGCCACACTACACTTCTTTTATCTCTTTTTCGGTATAGATATACTACAAGGACTAAATGTGGACACAAACCACCGTAAGATATACATACTTAGTATAATATAATCTTCATTATTCGTTTGTTTTTGGGGGTTTTTTTCGATTTATCTATTTGCAATCCGAAATGACTGTAAAACTCGCAAGAGGGGTTGGCAGTATGCAGAGAAAGATAGACGAATTTAAGGTCATATAATGTTAATTAGATCTAGTCAATACAATATTTTTCAGTATATTATTACCATTTGCTTTGTTTAAGACATGCACCTGTTCGTTCCTTATCAACCATATGATCTTTTCTTAAGAGTATAAAGTTCCCTAGGTATAAGACTACTAGTTCAAGGCTTCTCTAAAACATGTTTACAAAATAACACTTCTAAGAATTTGTTCTACAATTATCGACTACAGACTAGACAGTCCAAAATATCTCACTCTTCTGGCAGCTATAATAGAAACATGATCTTTGTTTTAAATAATAAATGCAGCACAAATATACAAAACGGTGAATCAATAGACATTTCACCTAGAACTTCTCCCCATCCTGTAACAAAGCCATACTGTCCAGGTTTTGGTTCTTCCTCTGGTAGACATACAGTACTGACATAACTATTCAAATTAAATGGTGATTCCAATTTAACCAGTGCTATATCATTCACTGTTGTCACGTAGTAATAGCTTGAGTGAACAATAATCCTCTCCACGTGGCGTATCTGTTCTGCGTTTTCTGCTTTCTCTTTGTTGATTTTGCCCGCTGCCACTGTCCATTCTATTGTGTGTCGATTACTTGAAATGTGAGTATTACGTTTATCAGTGTTATATTGCCACTATCAACTGTATATTTGTTGTTTGTAACTCACTTGAACATTATATTGACCAGATTTTATTGAAAAATCGACCATTGTTATCGTAGAGATACATGCATGTAGTCATGCATAAACAAATATATTAGTTTACTCTATTAATGCTTTAACGTATATTTAGATACATATGTACAAATCAGTTTTTATACAAAATCACTAGTCATTTTTTTAAAGGGACATACCACCAGATCAACATCAAATTCAAATACTGGCAGCAAATCTAAACGACCTTTACGTGTGTGATACAAAATACAGCTAAATTCTTTTCTATTTACATTGAATTTCAACAGCGTGACAAACAGTTTTGAGAGTTTTCTACAGATCTCTTTGCCAAAAATAGTGTTATCATAGATAGATCTATACAGTTCTTACAACGCACTAAAAAACTGAAAACATTTTCTTTCTATTGCAATACCTAACAAAATAAATCACTTTCTAAATTTCGAAAAAGGACATAAATCTGGATGTGTGCAGCTTGTAAAGTCTGTAAAATTTAAATTTCAAATACTGTATTTGGGTAAATAGACACATGACCGATTCGGTTCGATACATTAAACACCTGGTAGAAGCAATAAACATTTAAGTATACAACATTTAAACTAACCCTTCAAAACAATGAGCTGCTGTTAAAACCCATTTCTCATGTATGATTGCTCCACCACACGTGTGGCTGCCATTAATCCGGAGCGAAACCATCCATGGCCAACTATGTGACAACGCCATCCGTCCACCAACTATCTTTGTGTTAGATTCTACTGGCTGTATGGCTGGTCTTCCGCACAGGTTATTCTCTAAATTATAATTAAACAACTTGTTTCTTTGTTGAATTATTACATTATAAAATTACAAACTGCATTTCAGAAAGAAAGACAAAAAATTTCCCTTTTATAATGAACACATAAATAGTTTGTCTATTGGCTACCTGAGAAACTCAAATTTCCATTACGTTCTTCAAAGAATGAATAGCCTATACTTTATCTAGAATATAACAGGTTTACATGAAAACATTTTGTACATAAGTGAAATGACCAAAACTGAAGAATGGAGGTATTTAAAAATCCATTAAGTATGCATGTACCATTTCTTAAAAGTTCCTAACTACAGTTTAATCCGCAAAATCCCATACAAGGTGAAAAAAGTATAATTAAAATTTTAAAATGATGATGACTAATTACCTACCACATACAGCTTCGTCAGAAGAATCCGGGCACTCTGTAAAGTTGTTACACACAAATTCGTAGAATATGCAACTTCCATCCCCACATTGAAACATATTGCATACATCTGTGTGATAAAGAGTTCAAAGTCAAATATCATATTTTCGCATTCTACAGGTTTAAATTTAATTACACAACTTTAAGAAAACCCAAGAGCTCCGACTGAACTTCATGTACGTTTGTCCATAATTAATTCGAAAATATCTTATTTTCTGCATTTCTTAAGCTGACAGAAACTTTTTCAAGGTGATGGAACAACATTAAAGTTATTCTCTTTTTAAATGATCTTTATTAAGACTTATACCTGTAAACTTTCAACTATTACACTGGCACTCGTACCAGAAAAATCCAAAAGGCGAGTACGACATGCATGTTTTATCCATTAAAAGTCCTAAGCTCTGTTGGCAACGGTAAGGACTTTTTAAAAACCGTGTAAATACACAAATTAGTTGGAAATTAATAGCATACTAGCAGGCATGCATATTGTTTTTGGCATGAAATAAAGTCACAACCGGCCATACCCGGGTGCAATTCTTTTAGAAGTTATGCGAACAAGTTAATTTATGAAAAAAAAATATTAAGTTTAACACTATGGAATGTCTTAAGCCAAATGATGGGTGTAAATCATTAGCATCCAGAACCCTTTTTGAAGAACCTTCCGAAGTTGCTATGAAATGTTTGTATATGATTAAAACGGCCAGACGATAACTAAGAATCCGATTTAAAGAGCTCCCTCATACAAATTTTAGTCAAAAGTGAAAAATACCTGTTTTTGGCATAAATTTATATGTCAGGTTGAAACCAGTTCCTGCAACGTCAGCATCTGAATTGAATTCGAGGAAAAGTGATGACCCTGATGAATATATATCATCAGGGAACATTAAGCCACACATTTGTGCCAGTTTGGTCGATACGTTGCTGTTTCCATCGTAAATAGCCACATAGTCATAGGTACAACCAGCGATTTTCTCTGTCAAAAAATCCTGAAAAACAAAATTGCAGTCTGCATCAATGTGTTTTCGTAGAAACTTAACTAACAGCTTGCATAGAAATGTTACTTTGTTCACGAAGTGACCATGTGATTTACTTTAAATGCAAATTTACCTCATCGGAAGAATTTTTAACTTGACTGTGTTACATCACATTAAATTCCATTCAGTTTAGTAGAGGCACGGTTATTGCTTTGTATTGTAAAAGATGACGTAGAATAGGAAGAAGGGGATAATTTTGTTATTATCCTGAGTCATGCCGACTTCCAATTCCTTTCACTGACATGTATCACTCTTACAAGTAATATTAAATTCTCGTCCATTCCGTTAACTTTAAAGAAATGTGCAAAAGTATATAAAATTCAAAAACGTTGTTTTTTTTGGGTTTTTTTTATCGCAGTTTATCCTTCAAAAGCGAGTGAAAGAATTGTGCTTACTGAATGGTTCATTTACGTCGAGTACAGAGCGCAACATCGGAGGAATTGAAATGTCAAGCAAATAGTTGCAGGCAAGGGATATAATGATGATAATAATAATAATAATAATAATAATAATAATAATGATAATAATAAATTCTTATTTTCAGAAGGTAATATATACAGACATGCAAATAAAACATTTACAACATCTTAGTTCAAAAATGGCCTTATATAACATAAAATAAATAAACAAATAAATAAATAAATAAATGTACAATACCCGACAATCACTAAGAAAACGTTATCTAAAATCTCATTCATACTTAAACATTATACATATAACAAGAGTAAGTTTTACATTCAAAGACTTCATATAATTTCGAACCTTAGTTGGTACATTCGTGTAACAAATAAGATTTCAGTGGCTTTTAAATGGGTTTAGAGATGTTAGGGAACGAATATTTGTGGAGTGGTATTACAGTAATATGCAGAGATATATGAAAAAGAAGCTTTCATGTAATTAGTTCGTTGTGTAGGTGTTACTAAATTGTTATTTGAAAATAATCTCTGTCTAAGGCTATATGCGTTATTACTGGAAAAGTTGAGCAATTCTTTTATATAATTGGGTGATAGGTTTTTCTGAGCTTTATACACCAAGACGGCTGCATGATAATGACACCTGATTCTGAACGATAGCCATTTCAGTTCATTAAATAATACAGAGTTCGGTTTGTCTGATTCATTGTTTTTTATTAATATTGCCATTCTTGTCTGAAGCTTATATATGGAGTTAATGCAATCAGTTCATGTCCCCCACACATAATCTAGTGTCGTTGACATATATGAATTACTGTACATGTACATTATCTTCATATCATAACTTAAGTAATAACTTATCTTCTTGAAGAGCGCTATTTTATTATCAATTCTGATACATACTTTGTTAAATTGTAGCTTCCACGATAACGTATTGTCTACGTAAACACCAAGAATCTTTTAGTGAAGTTACATTTTCAATTTCAGTGCCGGCTATATTTAACTTTAGATACGAATCTCTTTGACTTTTTGATTTGTGGCTCGTGGCTAATATCATACATTTGGTTTTTGTGGGGTGAAGCGACATATTATTGTATTTACTTGGCACCATTTATTGATAGTATTCAAGTTTGTTTGAAGCTAGAATATCAGAGTCAGATTCATATAGTGTAGAGTCGTCCGCGCAAAGATCTATATTTCCAGTGTTCGTTTCCAAGGCAATATCATTAATATATAGGAGAAAAAGGATAGAACCCAGGATTGAGCCCTGGGGAACCCCTGAAATTATATTAGGTTTCTTTTGATGTTGTATTTTTATGTTTAATAACCTGAGTTCTATTTGACAGATACGATTTGAATATATTAATTGTACTGTTAGAAAAATGATACAGTTCCAGTTTATACAGGAGAATTTGATGGTCAGCTAAGGTCAAGAAACACTGACCCAACATATTTCCCAGAATCTATATCTCTTCACCAAGTATCTATTAAGTGAATAAGAGCAGTGTGGCACGAGTGATGTTGACGAAAACCTGACTGTGTGGAATTGATGACTTTAATCGACTTAAATAAAATGTTTGAAGCTTGGAAGCAGTATGTCTTTCGAAAATTCTAGACATAGTTGGTAAAATTGAAATCGGTCGATATTTTTATTGGAGTCATCTTTGTTACAACTTTTAAGAATTGGTGCATTTTGTATTACAAACGCCTCCTTAAGTGCATCGTGAAATATTCCGTAACGAATACAACATGCAAGAACAAATAATGTATACGTAGATTCTCGTTAAAGTGTGTACACGATGTCTCATTTAAATTTGATCAATATAATGACATTAAGTCTAGGGACTCACATCGAACATTAGCCTTATAATGCTGCCAGGTGGCGCTTGTATGAACCAGTTACATCGCACATTGTGCTGATACCGACTGTGTCCATCGTATCCAGGAGAGGAAATAAACCCACGTGTATCATTTAATATTTTCACGTCACCATGGCAACCATCTTCTTTCAACACTTCGACAGTAACTGAAAGGAAAGAGAAACTGGCATAATAATTTAATCACACAGCTTAATACAACAGTAAATAATAACCTTTAAACTTACTTTTCTTTACTTATATGTAAAGGGCGTATATCCTTGAATATCAGATGTAGTTAATTAAGAAATAATATATATCCAAAGTAGTCATTTGCTTCTCAATAAAACTGGATGCAACCAATTACATCACGAGGGCGTAGCTATGACGTTTGGCGCTATGCCGTAATAACGGTAACGTACACGCATTGAATTGTTGCAAAATAATACACAATTTCAGTCTTCTTTGTTTAACAGGAAAACAAATCGGGTTTTGTTAGAATATCAGATATTTTTGACAAACTACTTTTTAATCAAAAATGTCTCCCCTACACACCTGCAGTAAAAGTTAATAAATCCACTTTAAACCAAAGTACCCAGTCTAGCGTGCCTCATATCCTACTCATTTAACAATAAACAACTTATAAGGACTAAAGTTACTAATGTGAGAAATAATAGGAACAGATGCCTCGGCAGTTTCGAATCTTGTTTCTGTTTAAGGGAGTTCCGCTTAAAGCCCGTGTTTAAGGTGCATGAGGGACGTTACACATTCTATTACACGGTTGCTATTATTTTGGCAACATTCCAAAGGATTTTTATAGATCTGGTTTCTATATTTTCGTGTTAATTTAGATGTAACAAAAGAAGACTACCTGTTTCATTTTCAGGCATGTACGTTATATTGAATCCTTCATATTCATTGGTGGAATCTGTTCGTAACATAAGCAGCATCTGGTTTCCTGTTGATACGACGTCAGAGGGAATAAAGTTCCCACATAAATTACCAAGAACGGTTGCAAATGCATCGATTCCATCGAAAATCCGCAAATAATCCCTCGAACATCGCCTCGTGTTCTCAAGCCTGGTTGTCAGAATGAAAAAAGGAAGCATATAAAATCCTCGTGCATATAAACAGATTCCTTTGCTACAAGTATTTTATGTCCAGCATGTGTTATGTTCTCTTTATGATGCCTTCAGTGGGGTGTTATAGTATTTACTTGATGAAACTCACCAAATTAAATAGGACATACAATGTAACAACACTGCACGAACTTGTATTATAATGTTCGCAAAATCTGAACATGTTCATTAGACTTCGTGAAGCAAGCTAAAGCTAAAGTATCATTGCTTGCATGCAAATAACTGTTGTATTAATACGAACTTAAGTACCATGCAATATTGCATACTACATACGGCATTAGTATCGATGTTAAAAACTAACTCACCTGAATGTATTAAACTGTAGTCGTATTATTTCGCCAGCGGGTGCCTGCAGCATCCACGTACATATCAAATCTGACGGGTAGTTAGACGAGCCAAAATTAGGTGATAATATGTTGCCGTCAGTAGAGGCGTCTATCATCTGCTTGCAACCGTTCTTTACTGGGATCAGCCCATCGTCTGCTTGGTAAATAGAAACATATTAAATCAGTATATGTTTAAGTCTTCATAAGAAGAGAAAAAGTTATTTGGTAGAACTTTTACAATTGTATTTACAATAGACAAAATGAGTGTCTCAAAGAAATAAGTGATTGACCTTTCCAGATAACCTAATATTTACACGCCGGTGTGAAAATTGCGCACGCTCGAAATTAGCTTAGGTTTATACATGTAATTATTTAGCTTATAAAATTCATTTGTGATAGATCGATATATAAAACATACTTCTGTTTGTTCCTTATATAATTATGAAGCTAGACTAAATGATAATATGTTTTGATATTCAGACATTCTAATCTAATGCATTGAAAAATTAATTCCAAAAATGCGAGGGGTATTTTGATTTTGATTTTTTATTTTATTTTATTTTATTTTATTTTATTCATTTTTATTTTTTTTTTTTTTTTTTGCAAATTTTACACTAGGTGTGTTTTAGTTCACATGATGAAAGATTTGCTTTTGCGGGGACTAAAATTTTAGTGCGTGAACAGCGCTTCACCAGTTTATGTTTAACTTAGATAATGTTATTACATTTGAATCCATTATATTGCGAAAAAATATTTTATAGTAAGAATCAACTTACCTACAAATCGTTTCTCTCGTATTCCCTGGTATTCTGTAAAATCAAAGGTGTATTTTTTTTAATTTGCTAATTTTACAGTGAAAACACGTTTAAGAAAATTACAAACAATCCAGACATCTACATAAAAACATCCGACATTACCCGCAAAGGACTGATATCCAAAAAGCAGCGCTAGCACAGAATAAAAAGTAGTTAAAGAATTCATTTTAAAATTCAGGCCCTATTAAATTGATTCAATTTTGTTTCAAGTAGGCTATCTTTTTATACATTCAGACACGTGTGTCACAACTTGGTTACGGAGAAATGTGCACCCGTTGGCTTTTGGATATAAAGCCACTTAAGGACACATGTACCATATCTTACAGTAAATAAAGATATGAAATAATTCATTGATCTATACTTTGATCTTTAGAACGGGTAGCAAGATTTGTCACACAATTGTATACAAAATACCATTTTTTTTTTTTTAATTAGTGCACAGTATTAGGGAACTGACTGGATAACACAGTAGGTCGGTCAGTAAGTTTTTTTGGATGTAAAAAAATAGCTTCGAATCCCGTGTTTAAGTATGTAATTCAAATATTTTTTTAATGTTTTTATGATATGAATTAAGATATTTTTTTTACTGTTACGTTCATTTGCGATAATTGATTTTCAGATTTTCATTTCAAGATTTAATTATTGCATTTCTGTTCGGTTCTTTAATACAACAGGGTATTCCCAAGTCTATCTGTCTTTAAATGAGCCGCGCCATGAGAAAACCAACATAGTGGCTTTGCGATCAGCATGGATCTAGACCAGCCTGCGCATCCGCACAGTCTGGTCAGGATCCATGCTGTTCGCTAACAGTTTCTCTAATTGCAATAGACTTTGAAAGCGAACAGCATGGATCCTGACCAGACTGCGCGGATGCGCAGGCTGGTCTGGATCCATGCTGGTCGCAAAGCCACTATGTTGGTTTTCTCATGGCGCGGCTCAGATCATTTTCAATGTCATCTGCATAGCCTTATGCTATTGAGATCTTTAATACGGTCTATTTTCAAGTTTTATTAAAATGTGAAAGTTCATATGCTTATTTGGCATAAACATAACATAATAAAATATTAACAAAACAGAGTGTATATAATACAATGTCTGATCGCCTATTTTTTCTCTTCAATGGCGCAAACTTTGCCTCGTATACAATGGGCAGTAATACCTACAGTGCGGTCATTTTCCTCATTGGCGCCAAAATGATCCACGCAGCAATATCTAAATCGCGGTATTTCTCCACAATGGGGTGAATATGTTCAACGCATTGAGTGTCTGCAGCATCATCTTTTTGCGGTATTTATCTTCAAGATGCGAGCATGTTCCACGTATGCGTTGTCTGCAGCAATAACTAGATCGCAGTATCAGTTGTGCGAACACGGTCCATGAATTTCCCCCACTAAACAGCACTGGGTGTATGTTAGCCACTGTGAATACTCATCACAATTGTTTAGTTGTTTTGTTATTACTACAGAATTGCCCAACCTTTTCATATTTGTGTATCATTTATTTCTAATAGTACGAGGATTGTTCAAATATGAATGCATCTAAGCACATAAAAATGTATCCTTGATAAATTTCAATGAAAATTTTATTTGGTCCCTTCGAAGTATTCACCTCCAACAGATATGCAAAGTTTCAGTTTTCTAATCCAATCCTTGAAGGCATTTTCATAGTCTTTACTAAGTATACTATGAAGACACTGGAATATTGCAGAACCGAGGTGTTTGCGATGCACAAATTTTCAACGAGAAAGGTATTTTTTGAGCCTTGGGAACAAAAAGAAGTCACACGGGGCAAGGTCAGGCGAATAAGGAGGGTGAGGGAGCACAACAACCTTTTCCTGCTTCAGAAAGTCTTGTACAATAGTCGCCTTGTGCGATGACGCATTGTCATGTAGCAATCTGACATTGGCCAAACCAGTTGCGGGTCTTATGATTTTTGAAATATTTCTTCAGTTTTCGAAGAACTTTAGTCTTGTAAAACTTCTCATTTACGGATTTGCCTTTAGGTACAGCAACCTGAATGGCAGGACCCTGAGTTGTGAAGAATATGGCATACATTACCTTCCTGACACTCATGGTCCGCTTTGCAATGCATGGTCTTTTGCCAGATTTTGTTTCCCATATTTTGTTCTGAATCTTTCGTTTGGGCTCAAAAAAGTGAACCCATGTCTCGTCACCAGTGACGACATTTGCGAAAGACCGTGCACTGTAATTTGGAAACTGTTTAAGCAACAATTTTGCGCATTGCACGCGTGCTTTTTTCTGCTCATCTGTCAACAGATGGGGAATCCATCTAGCACAGATCTTTCTTATTTTCAAATTACGTTTCAGAATTGTATGAGCTGCTCCTAATGAGATGCCAACCATACTAGCTATTTGCCTAGCGGTGTATCTTGCATCAGTAGCAACTATTTCTTTCACTCTAGCAACCATCTTGGCAGACGTTGTTGTTTTCGGCCGGCGGCCATGTGGTGCATCTTCTGTTGAAACTAACCCACATTTGAATTTCTTAAACCAACGAATAACTGTCGAAAAAGGCATTTCATTATGCCCATAATCAGAACACATTTCATCAAAAATGTCTCTACACCCTATGCCAAGAATACAACGATTCTTAATATAGGACCGTATTTCAACGGCGTACGCTGACCTTCTTCGAACCATTTTTGTATTAGTATACACGAGTAGGCAATGTTTAGCGAGCGATAGACACAGCTAAAGTGAACGGATTTTAATGGGTGTGGTATCAATGTAAAGCTAACATATTTATCTATCCAATAATCTTAATTTCCTCGTGATTTTCGCATTATTTAGCGAGATAACGTTCTAGATGCATTCATGAGCTTCATGAGCTCTGTGACAACACGACAGAGAGGTATCTAAAGGCGACATTGCAGATCAGAATAGTTTAGTATATATAAAAGATGATGTTGATTAAATGCATGTACTTTAGCCATGCAAACTCTGAAGATACTAAATGTGTTATATAAAGTCATATCTACAAAAACAAACCATCACAGAAAGAAACAAAAATACGGAAGCAAAAATGAAAACGAATAGGAAAAACAAACAAAAACATCTGAAAAAAAACCCTCATGAGGATTCGAACCCACACAACGATTCGCTTATATCCAATTCTTGTCTGCATTTTACCCAACTGAGCTATGTTGCCACATACTAAGTGGATATTTAAAATAGAAGAAATACTAATATTTGCTTGTCAAGTAATGTGCAAGTATTATGAATTGCTATTTCATCAGTTATCATGAATTAGACTCGTCCTCGCGTTTCGGCGGGAATCACGTTATCATTGGGGATTAGTATTAAACCACACTTTTAATCACTCCTTGATACTTTTCTAAAGATGTTTTAATCCTACCATGATAAATATCTTAATAGTTTTACTCATACAAGTATCAATGAGTTAGACCGTGATAAAGCATGTATTACTAATGTATTTACCTTCGAAACCATTCTATGTTAAATGATAAAAGGCGGATATTGCCATTATAAAGAACGGATGATTTTATGTAGCTCTGGCGTCAGTTTTAGATGATTTTGCCACAAGCTAAAGATTTACGCCAATTATATTTGAACTCATCCACCTTAGATGGACTAACCGTCACATTCTGACATACTGGAAGCGTCACACTTTGTCACACTGGCAGCGTCAAATTTTGCCATATTGGCAGCGTCACATTATTTAAGAAATAATATATCTCATTTAGTGATTTGTCGCTGAATAAATCATTGTTTGGAGTTCAGATGCGAAGGAATTATATCACGAGGGCGCAGCCCGAGTGATATAATAATACGCATCTGAACGACAAACAATGATTTTATTCAAGAGCAAGTCACTAAATGATATATATATTATTTCGATTCTAACACCAAGGATTTTAAAGTAAATCCTTGACGGCATTCATTAAATATTTGCCCGTTTTCAACTGGTTTCTTTTCCAGCAGCGCGCCGCTTTGCCGATTGACGTAATAATATGACGTAATAATTGTGACGTCAGAAAAATGAATTATTGTATAACAATTCAGTTTTCAGCCTTCTTTTTCAATAGGAAAATGAATCGGATTGTGTTAGAAATTATATTAGCAATGTCACATTTTGTCATATTGAAAGCGTTATAGTATCACGGTGAGGAAATCACGTGACTAAATCGGATAACGTGCACGCAAAAGTGCTAAAAATAGGCCCGCTTCAGGTATGTTTTTTCACTATAACTTTTTTGATCCTCCATTGTTTTAAACGAGATAACGTGCATAAACCCCGCAATAAAAAGCTCTTTCATCGGATATATGTAACTTGATGAAACTCCCTCCCGTTTTTACGTAATCCTTGCCCAACCGATTCGAAAGATGCAAAATATTTTGGTAACGAACACGTCTGTTCACAAGTTACGCACCTAGCACAGATTCTGCAGAGAATTTTCGCTGGAATGTAGGTTTAAAATAAAGCTTGTCATCGTTCAAAGTCCTGTACCAAATATTTAACATGACTATTCAGGAATATTAAAGATATCGTAAGACAAAGGGTGCGGTAACGTACACGTTGCGGTTTTCAGGAGGTAACGTACACGCCATTTTTACCCAGAGGATAACGTACACGTCAAAAACTATTTATCATGCATGTAGAACATCTTTGTCTTTAAATGACTGAACTGTAAACATTTTGATATTGTTAAAAAAAGATGCAGATGCTGGGAACAGGCTGTTTTTCTTTCGGTAGGTTAGTATATACAGAAATGCTACAGTGAAAATGAAAAGCATTTGGAATTTTATAGTCTAATCGTGTATGTTATTTTGACAAGTACACATTGTTAGCAGTTGCCATTTTAAATGTCAACTTTTTTTCTCCAACTATCAAAAGTTAATTAGGTTTCTGGGAATAAACCATGTCCGTCTGTCAGCAGGGTTTAATCAAATCCATATGTTCAAATCTTCTTGATGACCCGTTGAACTGTAAACATTTTTATATTGTTAAAAAGATGCTGAGATTAGTATAAATTCTGAACGATAACTGGAACGATAGCATGCTTGATAACCATGATTTTTCTTTATTAAAACGTTACAATACAGAAAATCTTTTTGTTTAATATGACAGCATGCACCTTATTTGAATCATTGACAAACTGTTTGAGTTCTATCATGCATGGGACCATAACAATCAGCCAATAATATAAACACGTTGTCGTTTAAATTATCGTGCGGGAGTAATGTTATTCTTTCTGTGGGTTAGTGACAGTTTGTTGGTCAGCTAGTTATTCATTTAGACCTCCTTACTGAAACAACATATCAGTATTGACCTAAATTTTGCATATCTAAGGACATAGTCATTCCATGGTTGATTAAATTATAAATGCTGACATATTCTGATAATATAGATCTATAAATGCGTCAGTTACATCCAAAGCTTTAAAGTAACAGCCTCGGTTATGTTTAGGCTGTTCATTCACACAATCAAATACCTTATATGAGCATTAACGAGATTACAATTAACTATTTTACTAAACTAAGCTATATTGGATCGCAAAAAAAGTTAGAAAATGTCGCAAAAAAGTTGAATTTTTTTTAACCAAGTACAGTTGACTTAGACAGATTTTGTGTCGCCTACTACAAAGTAGCTGCGACATATAGGGATCACTTTTCCGTCGTTCGTCTTTCTGTCCATTGGCGACCGGCTGGCGTCCGTCACGCTTCTTGTCCGGAGCATAACTCAAGAAATAATAAAGGTGCTAATTTGTTACTTCATACAATGATCGAACACAGTGAGGTGATGTGCAGTATCAAAGAACCATAACTCTGGGTGGTCCCATTTTTCAATTATCTCCCCTTATCCTTATAAAAAAGACTTGTCCAGAGCCCAAGTCAAAAACTATTTGAAGAATTTGAAGATACTTTACACATTGACAGAGGAAGCGCAGTGTAATGGTCACATTTTTAAATTACCTCCCCTTATCGTTATATAGAAAGCTTGTCTGAAGCCCAAGTCGAAATTATATAAAGGATTGACTTGAAACTTTGCACATAAATAGAGGTCCAATGAAAGGAAGTACAGTGTCAAAGAACCATAACTCTAACTGATCTTATTTTTGAATAACCTCCCTTTATCTATGGAAAAAACTTGTCTGGGGCCAATGTCATAACCATATAAAGGATTGTCTTGATACTTGATACATTGATAGAGGTCAGTGAAGCAAAGTGCAGTGTCAAAGAACCAATACTTTAGCTGACCCCATTTTTGAATCACCTCCCTTTATGCATGAAAAGGAAAAGCAAGAAGCTTGACTGAAGCCCAAGCCAAAAACTATGAAGGGTTGATTTGATACTTTATACATTAATACAGGTCAGTGAAAGATAGTGCAGGGATAAGGAATCATAACTCTTACTGACTACATTTTTAATTACCTCTCTGTATGTATAAGAAACTTGTATGGAATCCAAGTAAAATCAATGATATACAAAATATAAACATGTCAAAAAGAAAAGTAACAAGTTTTTTTCTGTTGTTATTTTTAGAAAATGGGTCGTCCAAAAAAAGTTTTTCCCACAGCAGTGGTAGGTTCACGCTCCACTATGTCTCTTCTCATGCGCCTTTAAATTACTTTTTCTCCGAAAAGACATTTCGCACTCCTGGCAAATATATTCATTCTCCGTGCTATAAATAGATAATAGTTTTACTGCTGTTACTCTCGGTGCAACAATTATACCTATATGCGTATTTAATACTTCTTTTTGTTTGTCTCTTTCAAAAGTCAGAATCATATGGTGCGGACAACTAAACTAACTATCGTTACTGGAAAGAACAAGTACTAGGAAGCAACTGTCAACTTTTTCACTCAAAGATACATGGTCAGTTGCGCATATGATGGATTTAGAGCAAAATAATTTCAAAATTGTATCATCTTACCTATTTATGTATAGATATACAAGAGCTGTAAACGTGTAATTATTTCCAAGCTAGGATGAGGACCGACGCTACACATTTTCACTGTAGCATTTCTGTATATACTAACCTACCGAAAGAAAAACAGCCTATTCCCAGCATTTGCATCTTTTTTAACAATGTCAAACTGTAAACAATTCAGTCATTTAAAGACAAAGATGGTCTACATGCATGATAAATAGTCTTTGACGTGTACGTTACCCTCTGGGGAAAAATAGAAATTCTCTGCAGAATCTGTGCTAGGTGCGTAACTTGTGAACAGACGTGTTCGTTACCAAAATATTTTGCATCTTTCGAATCGGTTGGGCAAGGATTACGTAAAAACGGGAGAGAGTTTCATCAAGTTACATATATCCGATGAAAGAGCTTTTTATTGCGGGGTTTATGCACGTAATCTCGTTTAAAACAATTGCGGATCAAAAAAGTTATAGTGAAAAAACATACCTGAAGCGGGCCTATTTTTAGCACTTTTGCGTGCACGTTACCCAAGTTAGTCACGTGGTTTCCCCACCGTGAGTATGTGATACTTGCAGCGTCATATTATGTGATTTTGACAGTGACACATTATGTCATACTGACAGCGACGTATTATGTCATATTGGAAGTGCCACATTTGGTCGTATTGGCAGCGCAAATTGTGTTACACTGGCAGCGTCATATTATGTCATATTGGGAATGTCACATTGTGTCATACTGGCAGCGTCACAAAATGTCATATTGACAGTGTCACGTTGTGTCATATTAGCAGCGTCACATAATGTCATATTGACAGCGATACAATATGTCATATTGACAGCGTCACATTGTGTCAGTTTAACATTATGTGACGCTGCAATATGACATAATGTGTCTCTGCCAATATGACATAATGTTACACTGCCAATATGACACAATGTGGCACTGTCAATATGACATATTGTGTCGCTGCCAATATGACATAATGTTACACTGTCAATATGAGATATTGTCTCATTATGTCATATTGACAGTTTCACATGATATCATATTGGCAGCATTGCATTATGTAATTGCAGCGTCACATAATGTTAAACTGGCAGCATCACATTATGTCATACTGGCAGCGTCACAGTGTGTTGGTAGTGCCAGATCGTGTCATACGAGGAGTGTCATTGTAGTCATAGTACTAGCCTCATTTATCTGAAGTATTTTAATATTTGTTTAAAGTTATAACTAATCGGAATTATGTGCAGGATGTCATTTTTTAACCTATAAGTTTATGTCATTTACAAGTATTTATCTCTATGCTGCATAAATTTGTAGACGTATGAACGTGGCACTGCCGAACTTAAGGCATTGTAAAAAGACTGCAATACAATTGTCACGAACTGGAAAAAAGGGAAACGTAAATTTTAAATTGAACTAGAATTATCTACTTTTATCTCTCTTAGGCAACCAATCTAAGAAATAATTACTAAGTATATGTACAAGTGAAAAATTATTCAGTACCAGTGATAGTGCAAAGGGAACATTTAACCTTGGCATTTCGTTAAAACAAAACAAACAAGAAATATCTTTAAAAATGATGGCCGGCGAATTGCAATAAGGAAAGAAGTTTATGAATATTTCATCTAAATTCATCTTTCGTCTAACATTTTTCAAATTGCAAAACTAAACACCGCACAATTTAAATGGTTCTCTTTTAATTTTTCGCAAAGGTTTCGTAGGGCTGCAATTTTGTTTCGTTTATCCTTAGACGAATAATAATTACAGCAGTAGTTTGATGAAGATTCATGAAGCGGTTCATGAGAAGAGGTCATTAAACGTGTTTATATTTTTAGCTAAATTGGTCCCTATCCCCATTTGTAACAAAATAACAGGAGACCTTACGATATTGTTACACATCGAGTTTGATAAAAATCCATTACATTTTAGTGGTTAATGCGAAGAAAGGCATATCTACTTTTAGCTAAAGTGGTCACTAATAGGGCTCAAGTTCCTATATAAATAAATTTGGATGAGGACCTTATAATGATGCTCCAGACCAAGTATGACAAAGATCCACCAAGCTGTTCATGAGACGCTGTATAAAGGCATTTCTAGTTTTAACTCTAGCAGCCCCTAAAAGGGGTTAAATGTCCCAGCTGAACAAAGTTGGCTGCAGGCCTAATAAAGATGCTACAAATCAAGTTTGATTAGAATACATGAGAAAAAATCAATTAAAGGATTTTTTTTTATTTATTATTTTTATTTATTTCTAAAATAGGCCAACTGATCCCGCTTTAACAAATGCATATTCGCTATTCATGAATCTTTGGACAATGACGTCACACCTATAAAAATGTGAAGGTCAAGCAAAACATACAAGTGTAATTATTTCAATATTTCTGTTTCATAAGCAAAGTTTGACCGTAGTCATATCACATAGATAAACTGTATGCAGCGTACCTTCATTTCAGTGTAATGAGATTCAGTCATTATATAGCATATATATAATAAAACAGATTTCAGCTGAGTTCAATATTTGCATACCATACTAAAGAAAAATATTTATGTATAATAAATCAGTTAAATAATTTATAACAAATATATCAAAGCAAACAAGTACTCATTTTAATATGCAATCTGAATAAGTCACAAAAGCAAGAAACCTTTTCATATACAGACGACAATTGTAACAAGGAAAATCTTTTAAAAAGCACTTCTCTACATAAAAGACTCTTATCACACTCTTATTCATGTGATACGCAGGCCGTATTCAGCTCTTTCTTTGATTTTATATATGTTGGTATTTGAACAGGTTTTTATCATATTTATTAAACTTACTTATGATTTTGAGATATATCAATATTCTTGCTAAATATACTGAGCCAAAGTTAGCTTTAAAACTGTGAACAGCGTCGTTTAGGATAAACGCTTTGTCTACATTTCACTCAGCGTAGCACAATCAACAGAGTGAAAGAAATTGACACTCTCGTCCAATCAGGCAGAGTGTTGCATAAATCGTCCATGTTGATAAATTATCTATAATGCTTTATCAAGTAGTTTGATTTGCAAACTGAAGTCACGTGGCATAGGTAACGAAAACGAATTTAGACGGCGTCGCCGAAAAACATTAAATCACAAAGTTTCAAGGTCGTAATAACAAAATAAAAAGTCAATAAAAATGGATTTAATCATATATAACAAGCAATAGAGGCAAACTTGAAACTGTGTAAAAAATCAGATGAGATTGGCCATCTTTTCATAAACATTAGTTACACTGCCTTCTTCAGTAATATCATACCAGGAAAAAGCCCATTTCTTTAAAGGTGCGACAGAAAAACTGAAGGCATACTAAATCGCAGAGGTTGAAAATGAATATTGTAGGTAAGTATGAATAAACATTTGACAAGTGATAAAGGATCTTTGCGGATGACCAGTTTAAAATATTGTCTAAATAGACAAGTATATGTCGAAATTGTCATAATTACACAGATGAGTATTTGTTACTTTAATTATGAAAGCGAAATATAAGCTACCACTTTCAACTTTGAAAAAAAAACGTGACATAATCGGCTTGGTAAGTGGAGGTTATCACAAAAACAGGCACATTTCACGCCATTCCGGTAGGATAAACAACAATATGTTTACAAGTGTGATCTTTGCTACAAATTTCAATGCAATGACTGACATTCAATCTCCGTATGAAAAAAATACTGGAAATTCCTTTTGTCAAACCTTTTCATGATCTGTCAAAATTTACTTTTTAGTCCAGAAGCAGTGTTTTACTAATGGGTTACCCGTTTATCCGACTGCCAGTCCATCAGTTCATCACAAAATGTAGAATATGTAATACTATGATATATCGTCATAATGCTGGAAGTGACACATAACATTACAGATAAGTAATGAAATTACCGGGAGGGAAATATTTATAGGCATTCGATAGCTGTTGCATTGAAAGGCTGACTGTTGTATGCTTCTGTTTATGAAAGATTTTTATTTGTGTACACACATGACACGCGTTTGTTCCAGAATACAGCAGGTTACAGACATATGACCTAAATGTATTGCTTCTGCTTTTCAGGCATATCTAATTCCAACCTCTAGAAACGCGATTCGTCACAAAAAAGAGAGACATCTATGGCTTCAGCAAAGAAAGACTTCGTGCTACAATCTAACGCGCAACATAAACAAACGCCTACATGGAAAGTTCACCCACTTGATTTCCGATAAGTCGGGCTTTAGGTCATTGCCAACGCAAAACATGTGAACTAAAGAAAACGTGATGGCTAAAACTATAACACTCTATGTGTGAAAGAATTGTATGTATAAAATGAAACAAGAGTTAGCTGTGCAAAAGGTTCCTTCTAGCGCATATTCAATATTCTGTCTTTTAAGAAAACCAGTTTTTAGCATCAGGTCACAGATGAAAAATCTGTTTGGTTACTTTATGTGCGTTCTTAATATTTTGAAGAATATGTTAAAAGAAGTTTCCACGCATTTATTTAATACAATAGGAATTGATATTTCTACTTGTATCATAAGTCAAGGCGGTGCTTAGGTAGCCTAGGGTTACAACTTAACACAGAATAGCTCCCGTTGCGAATTAACAATTCTTTGCTGAAGTAGCCCTCCCCGGATGTTTTCGTCACATGATTAACAGTCATGAGCACCTGCATATATGTAAATAAAAATCTTATATAAATACATTTACGAAACTAAATAAAAAGATCTATGTAGAGACAAAAATAAATGAATGAAAGCATTTGCAAACCTGAACTTCAGCATTTGGAAATTGCAGCTAAAACTCACCTGACCTGCGACTATTTCATTACATGATTTTTGGCTTGAGTCAACTTTTAGATCATACATATTCATTATATTAATATCAAATATTCAATGCACGGATTAATACTCTATACGAATTATTATTCCTTGTCGCCCTGCTGTTAAAACTTGCATTTCACATTAAAATGTCTTTAAAAAATGGATGAATACACATTGGCATAGAGGCAATTTGTAATGAATATACATGAGTCTAAATGGTGGCACCATACTGTTAATCGGGTATCTTTGACAGTACCCTTGTATCCATTACCTGCTCAGTCAAGTGTGAAATGTAAATGTCAACCAAACAGTTCCTTATCTTTAGAAGCAACGACAAGTTAAAACCGACATAATTGAGCCGTGCCATGGAAAAACTATTAGTTTCTCTAATTCCGTTAGGCTTTGAAAGCCAACAGCATGGATCCTGACCAGACTGCGCGGATGCTATGTTGGTTTTCTCATGGCACGGCTCATATAGCTAAAATGTGTAGTTTGTGATTTTCAAAATTATCTAATTTCAACTTCTAGTAACACAATTCTCAACAAAAAGATATCTATGACTTCGACACAGGAAGATTTCGTGCTGAAATCCAACGTATAAACACAAACGCCTACTTGGAAATGTAACCCACTTGACTTTCCGATAAGTCGGACTGTAGGCCATTGCCAATGCCAAACATGTGAATGAAAGAAAACGTGACAAGAAAAGTAGAAAATAGTGTTAACTCAGTATACAATGCAATAATACTATGTCTAAGATAATAATTGCTTCAAGAATGTGGTAAATGTGACAAGCATTCCAATCCGCCAGTTTTTTCATACAGGATCTTCATGATGATTTAGCCCAATGTATTATTTCTAGAACAGTTAATCTCTCAGCATTCCATACGGAAATGAAAGTTCCAGGGCTTGTAATTGGGAAAGCATAGGGATTGTTTGCAATTACAGATAGACATAATGTCACTTTTAGGAATATAATGAAAATACCTGAAGATGAGATGAAAAGAGATGAACATAATCATACAGAGATGTCAATTTTTCTTCGTATATACTACATTTCAAAACGGAACAAAACATTTTTGAGCCTTCAGTTCGTGACAGATATGTTTGTCTCTAAACATTCAGCAGAATGCAGGGTTTATCGTTAAAATCAGCATTTCTTCGGGTAAAATATCACCGTACCACACCTGTGAGACGGGGTCTCCCTTTTACACTTTCTCCCATTCTGCCAACCCCGCCCTCAACTCCTGCGCCAGTAGGATACATACACTTATAACATGGACACATCCTACGCACTCCCTAAAATCCACTTAACGCCTAAACTTCATACCTAATGACATTTTCTGCTCGCTACACTCGTAGAATATGATACAAGTAGTATTTATAATGTTAATTCTATACGGTCCACAGCTGCAAAAGATGACAAAAAGATTGAAGTTGCTCGTTAGCAGCGACAATGAAATCTAGGATCTTCAACAGATAAATGTTCTCTTTGTAAGCCAAGCCATGTAGTTTAAATAAATAAAATCCATGAAAGCAAAGAATTCGATTTGTTTGATTCTGTCCAAGACATGTAAAAAATTGTGCAACACCTTTCACGCCCACAAGCACCGGCTTTACTGGAACTATATTGTACATATACATTAAATGGATTCCATGGACTCAAAGGACTTGAAAAAAATATCGTCATCGCCTGTAAGAGATGCATGAGTTTTCTTTTAATACTACCCAGATTTTAACATTTCAGTTAAATTATGAATCTGCTAAAAAACGTTTAATTTGGTCAATGAATAAGTAAAAACAGAAACATTTTGAAACATAATACCAAAAGACCAAATAATTACATACTGAACCTTAATGAAATAATGCAAAGTTTTTTGATAACGAACATTACAATTCGAACAATTATACACAAATATATAACTTAAAGAAATGTCAAAGATCCGGCAACGTTGTAATTTAATGAAATTCTTCAGCAAAGAATGACATTGAAATAACAAAATGAAAACTAGTTTATTTTGCAACTACATCAAAAGGTAAATACAATGTTAATAATTAGGCGATTTCAATGTTTAATAATAAGTAATTGAGCCGTGCCATGGGAAAACCAACATAGTGTGTTTGCGACCAGCATGGACCCAGACCAGCCTGCGCTACCACGCAGTCTGGTCAGGATCCATGCTGTTCGCTGTCAAAGCCTATTGCTATTAGAGAAACCGTTAGCGAACAGCATGGATCCTGACCAGAGTGCGCGGAAGCGCAGGCTGGTCTGGATGCATGCTGGTCGCAAACCCACTATGTTGGTTTTCTCATGGCGCGGCTCAATTATTGTTTATCCTTTTTTCTACATTTCAATGTCTTCTCTAGTGCTGGAAATTCTGGTAAGAAATATCAGGAATTATATGTTATAGAATACAGTACATGTGAACTACTACCTTATATTATTTTAACCCTTACTCTAACCCTTGCTAAATTTCTATAATGAACTTATCCATCTTTCAATTTTGACAGTACCATTAACTGTTTATAGGAGTGCATACCAAAAATATACTGACTTAATGGCGACCAGTGTCTACACTGGTCGCAAAAGGCAGAATCAGTCGTGTCCAGCATGATAAGGGTTAATATAAAAATACCACATTTATACCTTCAGATATAAAAGAAAATACGCAGTAGTAATCCCGTTTTCATGAATATCTATATTCAAAAGAAAGTAAGAACATCTGCCTCAAGTCCTAAATCTAATTGAAAATATCAATCTCAGTAGGAAATATTATATTCTATATAAATTGATGCAGACTGGACAAAAGCATTGCTGCTTCAGCAAAATGGTTATTAAAAGGAAATGTGAACCTTATAGTTTAAATTATTGTTTATCTGGTTACCTAAACCCTGTCATTTATTCTAGATTGACTGGAACATCCGTTATAGTAGCTACTTTTTCATTGTAACTGTGATGATATGTAGATGTACTAACTTGAGACTTTTTTAAATAAAAACAGGGATTCTTCTTTAATCATTTTCAGTGATGTTTCGTAATAAAGAAAATCTAATTTTAATTAGTTCAAAAGTAATGGGTAGATCTAACAAGGGTGTCTTTTACTAGAAGTTCAGCCATCATAGCTAAGTCTCCCAGTCTTACTTTAAAATTGAATTGTCCCACATTTCAGGCGTCCGCTGTTACAGATAACTCTGTTTTGCATTTACCAATGGTTCCGGATGAGCTATTAGTGTATGCAGGTTGATTGCCTTTTATTCACATTTTTCTTAAACATCTATTGCTTAGAAACCACTGCTCAGAATAACACCATCTTTGGTATGTTAGTAGCATTCTGATATGGATATAAATGATATCATAGATTTCATCAAAAAGTATCTATCAATAATTTTTCGGCGACGCCGTCTAAATTGGTTTTCGTTACCTATGCCACGTGACTTCAGTTTGCAAATCAAACTACTTGATAACGCATTATAGATAATTTATCAAAATGGAAGATTTATGCAACACTCTGCCTGATTGGACGAGAGTGTCAATTTCTTTCACTCTGTTGATTGTGCTACGCTGAGTGAAATGTAGACAAAGCGTTTATCCTAAACGACGCTGTTCACAGTTTTAAAGCTTACTTTGGCTCAGTATATTTAGCAAGAATATTGATATATCTCAAAATCATAAGTAAGTTTAATAAATATGATAAAAACCTGTTCAAATACCAACATATATCAAATTAAAGAAAGAGCTGAATACGGTCTGCGTATCACATGAATAAGGGTGTGATAAGAGTCTTTTATGTAGAGAAGTGCTTTTTAAAAGATTTTCCTTGTTACTATTTCTCTTTTATAGTATAAATAATTTTAGCTGTTTACTGCAGAAATGGGCTCAATGTAAATAATATGGAGCAAAAGTCATCATGAGCCCATTCAAGAGTGAAACTATCTTATATATGTTCAACAAGATAGTTTCACCACATACCAGGCAATACAGACATTACTGATAGCTAAATGGGGCTTTAGTCTACAACTCAAATTTTTTAGAGTTGTTAGAATCTCAATGTGATATCTGGCAACATTGTTATTCTTATATGGTCATCATCAATATTCAGTAATAATAAGGTCCAGATATTAGTTAAGTATGCCAAAATAAAATTTAGGCAAAATGACAGAGGCAGTATATAAAAATGACTATGACTTATGTAAAAACATATTATTTAACATCAAAAATGATCTATTTTCTATTTACAGTAACAATCAGGTGGTTAAATTCGTTTTTTCTGGTTTTTCAGAAAAATCGGATTGACCTACTTGATTTGTAAAACAACTTTAGGACAGCCAATCACGACAAACCCAGACAACGCGGTTTTAACCAATCAGCTTTGGCCTGCCAAAACCGTGGTTCGGCTGAAAAATGTAAACAAACAGAAGTTTTTCAATAAATTTAGGACTTTGCTGTCTCTGTCAGACTTATAAATATAGTTTTAAATATAAAATATGTTTTAATAATTAATATAGTATAAATTGGGGAAAACAAAATGCCTTGACACACTAAATGAGGTACATGAAAGAAGATACACATACAAAAATGAAGAAGTAAAATAAGTTAGTCTTTTCTTCTAACTGTAGTTTTTATAATAAATGTATGGGATTAAGTTCCCATCTTATTCACAGTCCACTGGAGGTCACTTTGACCTACTTTAGACTGAGAATTATGGTACACACTCTACACGTAGCCTATAAAGTGTTGTTATATAATTGAAGCTATGCTCGCCCATATGGTCTTAACCGGTGGCGAGGGTAAACAAACTCAACACACACACACAATTGTCGTCTGTATATGAAAAGGTTTCTTGCTTTTGTGACTTATTCAGATTGCATATTAAAATGAATACTTGTTTGTTTTGATATATTTGTTATAAATTATTTAACTGATTTATTATATATGAATATTTTTCTTTAGTATGGTATGCAAATATTGAACTCAGTTGAAATCTGTTTTATTATATATATGCTATATAATGACTGAATCTCATTACACTGAAACGAAGGTACGCTGCATACAGTTTATCTATGTGATATGACTACGGTCAAACTTTGCTTATGAAACAGAAATATTGAAATAATTACAATTGTATGTTTTGCTTGACCTTCACTTTTTTATAGGTGTGACGTCATTGTCCAAAGATTCATGAATAGCGAATATGCATTTGTTAAAGCGGGATCAGTTGGCCTGTTTTAGAAATAAATAAAAATAATAAATAAAAAATCCTTTAATTGATTTTTTCTCATGTATTCTAATCAAACTTGATTTGTAGCATCTTTATTAGGCCCGCAGCCAACTTTGTTCAGCTGGGACATTTGAGCCCTTTTAGGGGCTGCTAGAGCTAAAACTAGAAATGCCTTTATACAGCGTCTCATGAACAGCTTGGTGGATCTTTGTCATACTTGGTCTGGAGCATCATTATAAGGTCCTCTTCCAAATTTATTTTATTGTAATGGATTTTTATCAAACTCGATGTGTAACAATATCGTAAGGTTTCCTGCTATTTTGTTACAAATGGGGATAGGGACCAATTTAGCTGAAAATATAAACACGTTTAATGACCTCTTCTCATGAACCGCTTCATGAATCTTCATCAAACTACTGCTGTAATTATTCATCTAAGGATAAACGAAACAAAATTGCAACCCTACGAAACCTTTGCGAAAAATTAAAAGAGAACCATTTAAATTGTTAAAGTGCGGTGTTTAGTTTTGCAATTTGAAAAATGTTAGATGAAAGATGAATGTTAGATGAAAAATTCATAAACTTCTTTCCTTATTACAATTCGCCGACCATCATTTTTAAAGATATTTCTTGGTATCTTCTACTTTTTATCCAAGACACTCCTGAAATACATGAACGGAAGATAAGTTGCGTTAGCAAAACACATACATTGTGTATTGACAAATTTCTCCTTCCCAATCGTCCTTCGTGGATATCGTGAAAGCCATAAAGTTCATATGTAGGTTAAATGCCTCAATTACAGTTGGTTTATATACGGTTGTCACGTAGGCAAGGCTCTAATACTTAAGGTTACGTGAAGATTTTCATTAAACGTATTGTTTGCATTTCAAACGATAATTTAGACCACATGTAAAAGCAGGAGAATATTTCAGAATATCGTATTGCTATGGAATATAATGTAACAAACTTCAAATGTCCTGAATTTGTGTCGCCTTCTAAAATTGTATACGTCGGTTGTTAACCATTTTGTTTTAAGTGTAAAACCTCCAATTTTAAACAATCTCACTAGGAACTGATGAAAGTATCAAGAACATAATTCTTAATGAAGACTTAATAGAATGTGAGTGTAATCTATTTGTTTGATATATCTTGTTTGATACGTCAAACTATCGATATGTTACAACCCAGCGAGATGTATGTTTTAAAGGCTTTAATGAAATCATCCAAGATGTGACAGAAATGCATATAATATAATCATTTATTAGTTCAACTGATTAACAAACAGCATTATGTAAAATGTGACATATACTTTCAAAGTCCGCTATATTGTTTTATGTATACATGTTTATGCGGTAACCAAATTATTCCTTTATGCTCCCTTTGTTCTAGTTTTGTTTTGCAGCAGCAGATACATAATTCGTTCAATATATTATATGGCGGCAAAACATGGAATTTATCTTTTTAAATACTGTCAATGGTGGGTGCAATGTCTGTTTAAATCAATGAAAAGGCTTTTCTGGTTTTCTCTTTTATGTTCATTGCTTGTCTTCAAAAGATGTTGCAATCCTCATAAAAATCATATGTAATACGGTTTGTAAATTATTTCGAAATAAACATCACCTAAACTTCTCCACGAATTTGTGTCATATTATCACACAAAATATTCAGCCTTTGATTTAATAGTTTACCGAAGAGTGATTTGAAAATTATAAAACAGGTTTATCGCCATTACAGGTTATAATGTTACTCAAAAATAATAGAATGCGGATCCTGAATGATTTCATGTCGATTACCGATTCGTATTTCTCTATCTGCGTTATTGTGAGATTTGACAACTATATCAGTTGTTTTCTATGTCTTCTCAATTCCGACAAAACTAAATATCCGGAAGGTTATAGCACTATTCTATCAATCAAGGCCGCACCAACGTCATAACAAAATGAAATATTGTAAAATTAGGTGAAACTGACTTCTTGGTAAATTAATTGACATCATTCGAACGTCTTGCAAAGCCGGAAATATTGGCTAAATTACTGCTAGACTGACGACGAACGTTGCGGTCACACACACACATATATATATATATATATATATATATATATATATATATATATATATATATATATATATATATATATATATATATATATATATATATAACTATGACGCAAATATAACTAAGGAAACAAGTACATGTATGTAAAATGGCTAATTTGTAACAATGTGCAAGAAAATACAAAAGGGCATAAATGTAAGAAATCGGACACACACTTACGTAACTGAAATATAAATGTCACTCAACTGTGGATATACGTGTCTACAACAAAATATTGCAGATTATTTGAAATTATCGCCAGCAAGACTTCTTTCTTCACAACTATGTATTTGACACGGGCGCTGAACGACTACATGTTATTTTATGTGTGATGCCACTTTTAATGATAAAATGATTGTTAATAAATATTCTCTCTAGGAAAGGAATGCATAGTTCTACACTGTTTTCTACATATTCGTGTGTTCGCAAAATGTCGCAGCACATATATTGGTTTGATTTCTATAGCAAAATCACCCTTTTACCCAATTTATATCTGCCAAACTTAATAGTTTTAAAGGATCATATGACAAGTAGTTCATTTACAAAACTATTTTTATTTGGAAATTGCGCGAAATCGATATTTCCTATACTAGTGAAATCATTAATATTCGTGGGGGGCTAATTTCCGTGGATTTCGTGGCTGAGTCAATCTATGGAATTCAATCTCAACGAACAAGTAAAATTCCCATTCATTTTATGTTCAGAAGTTGAAATCCACGAATTCATATCCCCACGAAATCGCTGTTTTGACCAAAACCAAGTAATTTCATGCCCATGAAATTAAATGATTTTACAGTAATATGTCTGATTGTATTGACTTATTTACCCAAAACTTCGGATTCAATAGTTACACTCTGCTTTAAATTGTCGATTTGACTTAGAAAATACGTCAAAAATGTTTTCTTTTCTTGAATACTGAAGATAATTTAAGCCGCACCATGGGAAAACCAACATAGTGCATTTGCGATCAGCATAGATCCAGATCAGCCTGCGCATCCGCGCAGTCTGGTCAGGATCCATGCTGTTCGCTTTCAAAGCCTATTGCAATTAGAACAGCATGGGTCCTGACCAGACTGCGCGGATGCGCAGGCTTGCACTATGTTGGTTTTCTCATGGCGCGGCTCAGTTATAAAAAATACTCAATAATATAATTCTAATGAATTATTTTGAATTATCTGCCTTTTGTAACAATTTAATATATTTCTAACCACTGAAAAGAATGTAACGTTTCTTAACTCAAAGAAAGATGACAAGGACAGGAAATGAAAAGCAAAGGAACTATAACTGTTTCATAAATATTTAAATGAGCCGTGTCATGAGAAAACCAACATAGTGGGTTTGCGACCAGCATGGATCCAGACCAGCCTGCGCATCCGCGCAGTCTGGTCAGGCTCCATGCTGTTCGCTTTTAAAGCCTATTGGAATTGGAGAAACTGTTAGCGAACAGGATGGATCCTGACCAGACTGCGCGGATGCGCAGGCTGGTCTGGATCCATGCTGGTCGCACACCCACTATGTTGGTTTTCCCATGGCATGGCTCAAATGATTATTTTAGTATTACTTGAAAAGCACAAGATCTATGACTCCTACTTAAATGATTATAAATTTTCTACCAATTCGATGTTACTTCTGGCATTTTTAACAATTAATACATTTACATTGACTCATCTGATGTCGTTTGATACATTCTTGCACGGCAAAGTGAGAAAAAGGCGAGCTGAAGAACAATAGGTCTTAAATTGAACCATGAATTGCATTTAGAATGATACATTGAGTATTATTTCTACCATACCAACAATAATACACAAAAACGTGCACTATCTCTGTATTGCTGGATTTTTTAGGAGTGCTATAATTTGCTGTTTTCGGGTTCGTTCTACAATATTAATCGAGTCATTATACGGTGGTTGTGCTTGTTAAGTGTATGATTGAAATGCAGTCGTGTTCGTTTAAAGATATTTATGATTTCCAATTTTTGCATACTGGACAGGAGTTCCCGATGTTTTCGGCAGTGCTTTACTGCAAATGATATGTTACAACGAACTACATTCTATGTAGTAGACTCGTACGGTATTTTTCTGGCCGCAGGTCGGTATTGAATTCACCTTTACTTCCTGTAAATATCTTGAGTGAAGGTCATTTAACAGTTGATTAAAACAGAACATTTTGATTAGTGGATGAACAATTCCGCAGGTTTTCAGATAGAATGGATAATATTTTCTTAAGGGGTGTGTGGGTGCTCTTGGCTGTGTTGTTGGGCAGTATAATCCGTTGCAAGGGACTTGTGGAAATAGCTTACATCATAAACCTGAATAAAACATCATGAACCTGTGGCCGCTATTACATAGTCAACTCGTCCCCTAGTCAATTCGTTCCTCTGTCAGTTCGTCCCCATTTTGGTTATTTCGTATTCCTTGACGATTTCAAATTGGTCATTCCGTCACCTACTTTTCGGTCCCCATTTTTAGTCTTATTTTTTTTCTTTTTTGTCAATGTTTCCTAGATTATGATTAATATAATTATAATATATAATGTTTGTTCTGTAAAAAATTGTTTTACATAAAACATGAAAATGTTACTTCAAAATTACCTTTTGTTTTGCTTCATTTCGATCGTATGTAAAAGTGCAGAGTGTATGCACGTTTCATAGCTAAAAGTGTACATTTGCTAATGAGGCAGTGTATCATTTTTAAAGATACTCCTTCTTAAAAATCAAATAGATTGATAGCTCCTCTTTCTTTCTACATGTACATTTCTGGATTTAAAAAAACGCTTTTATTTTTTACGTCGTTAACTTATTTATTATTTCATTTCCTGTTAATATGACATGCAAGAAAAAGCACTCACTGGTTGTACGTGAGGTTGAAATTTTTAACTTGGGATACTGTATGTAGCAAAAATCTCGGCAGTTACTTTCGAGCCGGATATGACAACAAGTGAAACAATCTTATCTAGCACCAGTTTCATTTAGAAATTAGGTAAAAGACCAATCACTGTTGGAAACAATCAAAAAAACTTATGAATAAACTTATGAAAAAAGACGTAAAATAGATAAAATAGTTGAAACTAGATATCTCGAACACGCTTAGCTCAAAACTCCGGTTAAGACATTTTCAAGTCCCTTTCCAAAATATGCTCTATCCCTTAAAAGTCGAAATACCGAGTTTCAGCTACATTTGGGAGATTGCTTAAAAATACAGTTTAAGGATAATGACATTTTACCGGTTTCCAAAAGAAAATTACTATTATTCATAATTTAAAAACATCGATATCGATTTCTATTTTCATGCCAATATAAATGAAATAAATTCTTACAACCTGTAAATCAGGTTTATGGTGTTTTTTACGTAAAATATACCTAAATACACTAATCATTTGACAATATTAATAGAGATCCATAGCAGCTCCGACTTATTGACTCAAAGTTATCTGGACAAAAGGTTCGTTCTTTGTCCAACAAGAGCTCGTAGAACACGAAATACTCACACCAGACACACACTCAACCTCCCCCTTATGCATTCAGTAATCTGTTTTTTTATCTTTTAAATTATCGTTCGGAAACCGTTTAACTGTTCCGGTTCACTGTGACTTTGACCTTTGATCTACTGATCTCAAAATCAATAGAAGTCATCTGCTGGTCATGACCAACCTCCCAATCAACTTTACTGATCCTAGGCCCAAGCGTTCCTGAGTTATCATCCGGAAACCAACTGGTCTACGGACCGACCGACAGACAGACCGACCGACATCTGCCAAGCAATATATCCCTCTTTAAGTTGGCTGACACGTTCTTGTTGGATATAATACATGGGTAGACAGGCAGGTGTTTTGCCAGAAAAAAAAAACAACAAATTTTTAAGCTCGTGTTTCACATTGAGCCAGATATACAGATGTAAGGCTCCGAACAGGCGTAATCAGACACTCGTACATCTGACGCCTGTCTTGTAAAGTCCCCCTCTCAAAAGGTACTTTTCAATAAACACGGTTTCGTGTCAATGACAAGTCACAAGCACATTAATGAGATAAAACATGTGCGACACTGATTACCTAAGAATACAGCCCATGTAAGAGTGATAGGCTGGTTTATCCCCCAAAAATACTGATTAGCGAGAATACGTACGACACTGCCTTACGCTGAAATTCTCCCTATCAATATGTACAAATAAGAGTACAAAAACAGCAGAATAAAATATTGACAACGGTTTGATTATTCGCTATTTTCATATGTGTACACGTCAAATCTTATGAATGTTTTCTTAGAAAAAAAAGATGTCTTTCTAAAACAATAGCTCTCTAATGTATATTCAGGAACAGGAACCTATAAATTGGGTGGCACATCTGGACAGTATCTTAATATGTTTCTTGAACTGATTTTATGTATTTGCAGCGAAGCCCGAGTGATAAAATTGCACAATAAGAGGTCGGGTGATTGCTTTCGAAGGTCACCATTTGCAAGACAGAAAGGGTGGCAACTTAACAGTGTAAATGATTTTGTCCGTTTTTGGAGAAATTAAGGTACAATATACTTTTAAGAAGCCTCTAGTTGCACAATTTAACTCTATGTCAGCTAATTGGATCCCTAGACATTATCTAAAATGCAAGTTAACCAGTAACCGTAGCCGATTAAGGGTCGCTGACTTCAAATCATTTGCCTATCATCGATATGCGTTTGAACCTCGCTTTTCAAGTAAGGAATTTACCCAGCTGGCTTACGGAAGGTCGTTGATTCTTCCAAGGTACCCGTTCCCGACAAAATCATGCCCGTAGGGACACTTTGGGTCTTCTTCCACATGACAAGCGGGAAAGTCGCCATAATGACCTATAATTGTGTCGGTTTTACATTAAACCCAACAAAACAAAAAAAAGTAACCGGATGTATGTACCGTATTCATATAATGTAATAGTTTTAGTAAATAAAAAAAGAAACAATAATGTTGTAAGCAACTGTTCAGACGTAGTTTTTTAAAGCGACTCGTCGTTCACATTTTTCCTCCAATAAATTGATATAATGAGAGTATTGTGAAAGTGACTTGCGGTAAAAAAAGAAAACTTATTTGCATATGAAATTTTGCAAGATATCCTCTCATTTTACCTCAATTAATACGCGATAAGGAGTACATTTAAACCGTTCAGGATGCTATTTTATGCCAAGCCCGCTCGCTTAGCTCAATAGGGTGAGTGTAGATCTACGGATCGCAGGGCCGTGAGTTCGATCCGGGACGAGGCGTTAGTTCTCAATGATTATTTGATAAAACTTCATAAAAGGCATTGTGTCTCAAATCATTCGTCATTTTCCACTGATTCATGCGGAGAAGTTGGCAGTTACTTGCGGAGATCAGGTTGGTATTGGTACAGAATCCAGGATCACTGATCAGGCTAACAGCCCGCCGTTCTGTCCCGCTCTATGTTTCATTATGTCGTGGTGTTAGTTTTGTTTTATCGTGTTTGCGCGAATGTTAATAACGACACACAAAACTTTCAATATATTGTTACGGCCTGTTTAGGCGTGCTAGGACAACACTACGAAATGTGCAACAGTGAACCGGAACATCGCGCGCACGCCAACGCGACATAATGAAATGTCCTTAGTCAGCCACCATATGTAAAGAATGGAAAATAAACTCGGGCATCTATATAAAACCTATTTGCACGAATTAAAGCAATCCGGTGTGAAACTAAGTCCGATCCTTTAACGTTGTTTCAAATTTCTCGCGGGAGGAAAGACGTGATGATTTAACAACAATATGAGATGGATTCTTGGTTAGGATTGAATCGTGTGATTTGTACTTTAAAGATAGATGCATGTATATTAAAAGAACATTGGAAATTAAACGTACAAACGTTTGATATTTTATTATGCTTTAAGATTATGTTGAACGGCTGTAACAAAATAGCACACTTTTATTACATTTTATAATAATATCAAGTTACATAAAGATGTAAAGTAAAATGTACCTTTTCAAAGAAGTGGTTCTCTATCATATTTTACAGTATATGTATTTATCAAATTGTAGATCAAATTTATTAGTGTTAGGAAATTTATGACTCCATTCTGATATATATCTCTGAGTACAGAGTGTCACTTTGTCATTGGTAAATATTTGCAAATTACAAAGGAACAATCAATTAGGTGCTGTTTTTTTTTTTTTTTTTTTTTTTTTTTTTTTTTTTTTTTTTGCTTTGTCTATTCTCTGTGGCGTTTCTTTCTTTGGACAGATTTCATAACAAAAAATTTATGAACTTTTTGTTATGCACTTTTTGTTATGAAATCTGTCCAAAGAAAGAAACGTATTCCCGATTTCAAAGGTTAAATTTGTAGACAAAGCAAAAACAAACAAGCACCTAATTGGTTGTTCCTTTGTAATAGACAGAGGTCGACCTTCTTGACAAGCGGAAATCCTTTCTCTTAAGAATTTGGCAAGAACCGTAGCTTTGAAATAAAATGTATACCATATATATATTGTTCTCTTGCATGTCTGTTGTGGTTCAAATTACACATTTTGTAAAGGGTTATGGCACATTTTTATTTTCTTGCCAACTGGTATGTTATATTCTCTGTCACTATTAGGAATAATATCATTACTCTGACTTGTAACTTTTGTCAAGTTTAAATCAAATTTATGAGTCGAACTTTACTAATATACATATGTATATGATTTCATTTATATAAAACATACATTGACGTGAGACCCGGAACTAGTTTTTTGGTGAATGTCTTTTTTCTAAATATTGCGAAGAATTAACTGCCTTTGACGTGTTTGTTGCCAGGGGGAAGGCGGTATACTTCGTCAAAGGCTTGAGAACACGATGGGAAAATTTCGTTTATTAGGTGTATTATCTGTTAAAAAACAAGACACTGAAATATAAATATAGAATTTTTATCATTAACTAATAATATACTAGTCATTATCAAACCTTTTTTTTCAGAATTAGCAAAATTGCAGATAAGTATGTTAGTTTGCTCGCTTCTTCTTCCTTTTAATTTTTCACTTGTTACTTCAGTCTGTTTTAATTAACTGGAGATTTCAAACATACCGCATTTTAAGTTAAATATATAAGTTACAAAAGTCATTGTCAAATCTACCATTGTAGTTAGAGAATAACATAACATAACATAACTAACGTAACGTAACGTAATGTAAGTAACGTCACGTAACGTAACGTAACATAGCGTAGCATAGCATAGCATAGCATAGCATAGCATAGCATAGCATAACATAACTTTACATAACATTACATAACATAGCACAGCACAGCATTACAAAAAATTGAATTACTCAGCAAAAGTACCTATTAAACACGAAATATAGATTAGTAATCATAAAACAAAACAGTACTCAAAAACAACAGATACACAAACAGTGAGAATAAACGAACACTTTACATAAATGTATAAAACTTTTACATACTATTTATGCTAAATAAAACATATGTGTTATAATGTATTAATTAATGTCTCTGTAAAAAATGAGAGAAAAAATACTAACATTAGGAATTTTGTTATTCTTGGAGTTCACCATTAATTATAGTGATATCTAAACAGGGATATAAACTAGCTATTTTTATTTAGGGACCTACTTTGTCAAAAATAAATGTTTAACATTAGGTATATGGGCATTTTCTCCAAAAATTTAGGGGCCCAGCCCAAAATCTAGGGGCCGTGGGCTACTTGGCCCCTGCTAATTTATATCCCTGTCTAAATGCCATGTATAAGACTTCAAGTGGAGAAATGAGACGACTGTTCAGTCAAAATGAACTTCTGAACGGTAAGTAATAAAATACATCTGCTGTAAAACTTTCAACGATCGTGTAAGATCAAAGTAATAGATATCCTGTTAAAAACACAAGCAAATCCAAATGGAACCAGAAATCGATTCCTGTATTTTCATTTGATGACAAAATTGGAGTGACATGTTTGGATCTGAGAGCTACTAGTTTGACCTTTCTAGGGGAAATTGCGAGCTGTCCGAATGATTCCTGGACAGTTATTGCTGTTTGGCTAAAGAAAAAAACTGGAAAAACGATGTTTCCTTTCCTGCCATCAACTACATTTACGAGATGTAACGGTTTTCACGTGGTTAAGCTCGCTTCTTAAACCGGAAGTCATGTTGTCATTCGATTTTAGACCTGACTGTCTCTAAGGAGCTAGGAAAATCTATTCAGGGGGATTCTTAGTTCTAAAGACGCCATAAACAACAAATTGAATATAAGTACCAATAAAATACCTCTATCGCTTTAATTCAGAATTCGTACCCGGTCCACAATACGTAACGCGCCGTTGTCTCTAAAGTTTCAACTTAGCGTGTCAGGAAATTCAGGGAAATATATTTTCTACAAAAAAAAATGAAGAAAATTAATTTCTCGTCCACATTTTCTTCCTTTATATCCCTTTAATGCTTGAGCATGTTTGGTTTAGGTAAGTAAACCCTAAAGACCTTCCGTACAATGACACTTCGATATAATAGACGAGAGTAATTGACTTATTTTCTTGAAAACAAAACAAACCTCCAACAAGGCTTTAGAAAAGTAAGCTATGTTGGTGATCTATATATTGTACAGGCTGTATCACGCAATTTCTAATTATTTGTTTTGTTGGATCGACAGAGTGTCTTATAATATTTGAGCCGTGCCATGGGAAAACCAACATAGTGGCTTTGCGACCAGCATGGATCCAGACCAGCCTGCGCATCCGCGCAGTCTGGTCAGGATCCATGCTGTTCGCTAACAGTTTCTCCAATTCCAATAGGTTTTAAAAGCGAACAGCATGGAGCCTGACCAGACTGCGCGGATGCGCAGGCTGGTCTGGATCCATGCTGGTCGCACACCCACTATGTTGGTTTTGTCATGGCACGGCTCATTTGTATTTTTCACACCAGAGAAGCATTAGTAAATCGTCTAGAATGTGCTGAATAAGCAGTGCTTGAAATGAACGAGATAAGATAAACATCACGTAAGCTCTATTGGTATTAAGATATTTTCTATGACAGCTTTTCACTGGTCCTTTGCAAGAGAGGTTTGCGATAACTTTGCAATTCACATAATAATAAATATTTTTCTTTTAACCACTGTCTTTGTAAACGTAGCTGTTAATGTTGCCCTACTACCCTTTCGTTTTCAAATTTTATGAACAATGGTGTTTTTAGCGCTTGTCAGATATTTTCAAAATAATATTTTAAAATATAAAAGCACCAAGCAAGAAAGTATTTTTGCAAAATGATCGCAAAGCTGAAATGCATTTTGTAATAAAAATACAGTCAAGGACAAACTTTGATTATTAATAAAGTGTCAGATCTGTTTATAGCTTTCCTATGGTGCCCCTAAAGTGACATGTTACGCACTTTTTTTTCCACTTAGGTAATGTGAGACGTTTTTTTATTTCGTTTAAACGAAATGATATTGTTATTTCGTTAAAACGAAATCATTTTGTTTTAACGAAATAACTATTTCGTTTAAACGAAATCATTTCGTTTAAATGAAATCATTTCGTTTAAACGAAATAACTATTTTGTTTAAACGAAATAACTAATTCGTTTTAACGAAATAACTAATTCGTTTTTTCCACTTAGGTAATGTGAGACTTTTTTTATTTCGTGTAAACGAAATAGTTATTTCGTTAAAACGAAATCATTTCGTTTACACGAAATAACTATTTCGGTTAAACGAAATCATTTCGTTTAAATGAAATCATTTCGTTTAAACGAACTATTTCGTTTAAACGAAATTACTAATTCGTTTAAACGAAATGATTTCGAATTATTTCGTTTAAACGAAATTATTTCGTTTAAACGAAATAAAAAAAGTCTCACATTACCTAAGTGGAAAAAAAAGTGCGTAACATGTCACTTTAGGGGCACCGTACTTTCCATATCAAGCCGTGAAAAAAAAAAACTGTTACGAGCGTATAATTCCACCTACTTTAAAATTGCAGTTACATGTTAGTCTATACGTGACAAATTTAAATACTCTCAATGCGTTTACTATTTTTGTCTACTCTTTGAAATTATGATATTTTAAACCACTTTGTACAAAGGTAATAAAAATTCTATAAAAGTAAAATTATACTCGTAAAACAACACGTTACGTGTTTTAATATCTTAGGCCATTATATAAACGGTGTGCTATAGGTTTTATCAACAGATAAAATTAAACAAAAAGAATCGGATCTAGAATCGTCGTGCGATGAGTTTCTATAAATATCTTAAATAGAGGATATTACATGAGTATCTTTTCATATTAAATATATTCAACAAGTTTAATAAATTCAATGTGGAAAGACACAAATGTAATATTCTTTTTATCATGTAAGCTTTTCCTGTTGAAACCTCAAAATTTCTTCTTTCTTTACCTATTATAGACAAAGTAAATTCGGCCAACGTCTTCTGTAAATAAACGATGACAATGTCAAAGCTTTAGTACACAGAAAAAAAAGCTAAGTGTAAAAAAATAAATGTGAAACGTCCCCGAGGAATAACACGTGAAATTTCCCGAAAATCTCCAAAAAAGAGAACATTTGGCAATGGCGACCAGAAATTTCCATAGAGAAACTGAAATTTAGTCGCACGGGAATACCAGACGATTGTTGCAAAAATCCTTGAAATTCTCGAGGGTGACTTTTTTTTAAATTCGAAAAAAAAAAACACATTTTATGTTCTTTGATCCCGTTCCATTCCAAAGTTGAGATCCAAAATTAGGTGGGGCAGACTATAGTGTATTATCAAATATGTAATGGGTTGCTCTTCTATGTCTGTATAATCATGGGAAAACCAAAAGAAGTCTTAAAAACCTTACATTATTTATGAGAAAAGAAGAGACACTCGATGTTAAAGGCATTCAGGTGCAGAGATTTGATTCTGCAGTGCAAAATTAACTTTTTATGCCCCCTTCGAAGAAGGAGGGGTATATTGTTTTGCAGATGTCGGTCGGTCGGTCGGTCGGTATGTCGGTCGGTCGGTCGGAATGTAGACCAATCCGTTTCCGGATGATAACTCAAGAACGCTTAGGCCTAAGATCATGAAAGTTAATAGGAAGGTTGATCATCACCAGCAGATGACCCCTATTGACTTTGAGATCTGTATGTCAAAGGCCAAGGTCACAGTGACCCTGAATAGTATAACGGTTTCCGGATGATAACTCAAGAACACTTGGGCCTAGGATCATGAAAGTTGATAGAGAGATTGGTAATGACCAGCAGATGACCCCTATTGATTTTGAGGTCAGTACGTTAAATGTCAAGGTCACAGTGACCCTGAACAGTAAAACGGTTTCCGGATGATAAATCAAGAACGCTTAGGCCTAGGATCATGAAAGTTGATAGGGAGAATAGTCATGACCAGCAGATAACTCCTATTATTTTGACGTCAGTCTATCAAAGGTCAAGGTCACAGTGACCAGGAACAGTAAAATGGTTTCCAGGCAATAACTCAAGAACGTTTAGGCCTAATGTCAGGAAAATTGATAGTTAGGTTGATCATGACTAGCAGATGATTCCTATTGATTTTGAGGTCATTAGGTCAAAGGTCAAGGTCACATTGGCCAGGAACAGTTAAACGGTTTCTGATCGTCTTGTCCAAAACCATAGGGTCTAGGGCTTTGATATTTGGTATGTAACAAAATCTATTGGTCCTCTACCAAGATTGTTCAGATTATTTCCCTGGGGTCAAATATGGCCCCATCCCGGGGGTCACATGGTTTATATAGACTTATATAGGAAAAAGCTTTAAAAAACCTCTTGTCCAAAACCACAGGTCCTAGGGCTTTGATATTTTGTATATGACATCATCTAGTGGTCCTCTACTAAGATTTTCAAATTATTCCCCTAGGGTCAAATATGGCTCCGCCCTGGGGGTCACATGGTGTACATAAACTTATATAGGGAAAAACATTGAAAATCTTCTTGTCCAAACCACAAAGACTATGGCTTTGATATTTTGTAATGTAGCATCATTTAGTGGTTCTCTATCAAGTTTGTTCAAATTATCCCTCTAGGGTCAAATATGGCCCCGCCCCAGGGGTCATATGGTTCATATAGACTTATATAGGGAAAAACTTAGAATCTTCATGTCCATAACTTACTTCATTCAAATTTGGACCACATGTATAGTTTTGAGTGGCAAGATGAACCTTGACATGAGTTGACCTTGATCTTGACCTAGTGACCTACTTTCACATTTTTGAAGGTACAGGCTTCAAATTTGATCCACATGCATAGTTTTTTGTTCCAAAATAAAATTTGACATTGATTTTGACCTAGTGACCTACTTTCACATTTCCCAAGCTACAGCCTTCAAATTTGAACCACAAGCATAGTTTTGTGTACTGAAATGAACTTTGATATTGAGATTGACCTAGTGACCTACTTTCACATTTCTGAAGGCACAGGCTTCAGATTTGGACCACTTGCATAGTTTTCTGCCGTTGATGTGAACACTGCTGATAATTGCTTGTTGAAGCCTCTAGTGGGACTCAATGCTTTTAGGACGGGACAAGGGATGTTGGGGGTCGAAAACAGATCTGGTCGTCATTCCTTACAATCCTAATGCCCAGCGTTATATTGACAACGTTCTTGCATTAGTATTCCGATAAGCTGATTCACAAAAATGCTATTCCAAAGAATATTTCTGCAGCCGATAAACGATGGGGTTTTTCTGTATATATATAGAAACAAAAAGGGAATGTACACATTTTACCTAGTACAAAAAATCCTGAAAATTATACCCTTATGAGGAAAAAGTATATCCATTTTCAACTTTCTATTTTTAAAATAAATCTTATCTTTTTCATTTGGATTAACCCACACCTGATTTATAAAACCATCATTTCGTAATTTTGTCCCCGGCAAGGCTGACGCAAAATTACTTCGTCATAACGTCACTACATGAATCCTATCGACCTAATGAACATTGTTAGACGGAGTGCAAGAACAATTATGTTATTAACAATATTCGTGAGCGGGTTTCTGTAGCCCTTGTCCAACAATGGTCGGTCCAAAAGCCGTCATTTAATGTTACGTACATTCAATGCGGTTAAGAATTTGAGAACACAGTCGGTATTGAACAAATTATAAAAATTCAAAACATATTTCCATTAGATTAATCAAGAAAATAACTTAGACAATTGACAATTCTAAAATTGCAACGTCTTTTATACTTTGCTATGACAGAACACACTGCTTCGTGTAGACAGATAAATATCGTGAATTTTGTAACCAAATTTATAAACCTTTTTACAAGAGGTGCCTGTATAGAAGAGTAAAACATAAGTGCACAGTGTCTATTTTGCGTAAGCACTAAATTAATGTACTCCATGATCCGAAAAAACCAGAAAATATAACAACACTGAGTGCAAGTATACGAGGCATTTTACGACCGCCACATGGCACTTATAGACTACTGTTGTGATACTTGATAAAATCTATTAGCAGATCTGAGCAAAAGTTTGATCGAGTCTTTCATGACAAGAGCTAAGAAGCTTTAGATCCCATAAAATGATTGACTTTTTTACCCTTTATTTTCATGATATTTGACCATGAGAAAAAGTACAATTCTACTCTAAGGGTGTCCCATTTCTATGAAGCTCAAACAAACCTGTAAAACAATACATGAAGCGTATTACTGCTTTCTCAGATGGATGAACAACTGCTTTCAAACGTTTAACCGACCATATGTGTTTTGTAGTGTTGTTCGGCAGTTAGTCGCATCGACAAGTATTAAGTAATTAGGCGACAGTCAAGCTTTTAATGGTAGATGAAGACCCAAGGTCCCCTTTCAGGCAATATTTCATGCACGGGCAAGCACCTGAGTAGAACCATCGTCTTCCCACAAGCCAACAGGATGCTTTAACATATCAATGAAGCCTGCACCACAACCGAGGTTTTGAACACAGTGGTAAAGGTCAAGCTGTTCAAAGTCAGCGACCTATACCTCTCGGCCTAGGTGGTCCCTAAGAGACCGAGTGTAATATTGTAAGATCAAGAAAGAAAGCACAGTAATCGGTTAAAAAGTTACCCCGAACAGAATAAAATCAGAAATCGATTTCCTTATTTTATTCGGTGACAAAGGAGAACTGACAGCTACGACGTTGACCTTTCTAGAGGAAATTGAGATGTGCTTGCAATTTGGCTAATGAATATTAACGCGGATGTTAGAGAATCGGAAAAATGCAAACATACATGTATGACACATTTTAATGATGATACTCTAAAATACCAGCAACGAGTTTGAAAAATGTACGTATCATGCGTTATTTCGGTTATCACAGTTCTGTAAATAACATATAGAAATACCATGAAATGATACCGTTTTATTCGTTTTAAGAACACTAATTTTAAAAAAAAATGTCACAAAAATACACATTAAAATGTTTTCCTTTTCAACAAACGTTCAAATATCGTTTATAAGGAGTGTAGATAAGAAATTATTTCTTATAATAATAAAAATATGATCAAATATCAAGCCGCATTTAATTTTCTTCTAAAAAATGGGACGATAAAAGTGTAATTTCGCTTTTGTCTGCGTTAATATGAAATCCGTTCGTTTGTTAATAATAGACATTTATTTGCATTTTTGTAACTTAATGATAAGATATCAGAGCCTTTTTTTTCAATTTCGTTGAAATTTTAGTATGTAATCTAAACCGTATTGTTGTAAACATATAAGATATTTCATAAATACACTGTTTGTAGATTAAACTTAAGTGTATATGGCTTGATTTCTCTGGTCTCGTATATTATTTTATTACTCAAAATAAAAACCAATTATCTCATACAACACTCTTTAGTCATCAAGAATATGCATTGATACTTACAACGATAGTTAAACATACGCATGATACATTTTGTAATAATTTTATTAAATTCAGTAAAAGTATTTTGACAATATTGGGAGTTGATCGGCCGCTCATGACTCATCAAGGGTCTCACTGTGTAGAGTCGTTAAAAGCACAGCAAAATTCGTCGACCGAGAGGAGAACAGACGCACCAACCCAAGGCTTGCAAAAACAACGCAACTGCGCAATCCATCGAACTTCGAATTGTGAATCCAACCCAGCCCGGGTGTCACCGGGATGCGGTCAAATGCACAACCCTAGCCAATGTAAAGCGAGGCAATATAACACAACGGACCACAAGGCAAAGCAATGCAAGACACTTTGTACTTTGTAACAGGTATCACTCAAACAACGCAAAGTAACGCAAGACACTTTGTACTTTGTAACAGGTGTCACTCAAAGGCAAAGCAACACAAGACACTTTGCGCTTTATAACAGGTATCACTCAACTGCAAACACACAACAATTTCAATTGAACGTCGAGCTACCATTCCACCCATTTCGGGTTTCACCGAGAATGAGCGAAACCGCAACACGAGTCAATGAAATGCAAGGCAAGGCAAGGCAAAGTGACACCACTGAGAGCAACGCAACATACGCAACATACGCAACTCACGCAACACTAGGAATTGCCAAGTACTAGGGCAAAACCTTTTACTATCCAGTTAACAAAAACTGGTAAACATATGATACCCCAAAGTACGCAACTTGAATGCAAACATACAGACACCGTATCCGCTCACCTCACGGCCGACAGAATTTTACCGCCACAATAAATTTATAATTTATCCGCCAAAATTCTACGGCCTTTCAAACTCTTCTTTAAAAAATCGCATCTTTTATGTAATCACCAAAAAACTGAAGTCCTACTTTCTTATACTGTATTTCATCTGACCGAAACAAAATGTGGCATAGCATCAATATCGAGCCTAATTATAATGAATTTGCCACCTGAATAAACTATCTTGCGGTAGGCCATATATTACTAAATCTAATCTTACCACTTCCAAAGCTATGATTTTGATATAACTTGCATCAACACTTAGACAGTACAAGCTCCCCTTTTAAAGATTTGGCTGAAACGGCAGAAAAAAGAAAAAAACTGACATTTTACTCCAGATTAACGAGTAGAAGTCCTGAATTTACGATCATTTCTCTATTAATTGAGATAATTAATGCACATACAGAAGACATTTTGTCTGCGCCTATAGAAAAATTTATGTGACCCGATTTCTACTCCTTAATTCTGAAATAACGGGTTTTGATAGATACATATTTCATTGTTTTGAAATTTTATATACGCATATTTGTTCTCAAATACGGACAAGTCTGAAACTTGAACAATTTGTATGTTAATCGTTTGCTCACATAAACAAACCAAAGTATGATACAATAAACAAAGTCTAACATATTTTCAACTAGTATTCCTCGTATATCGTGCACGGGAAGCAGTCGCATTTGACCTTTATTAAAAACTTTGTCGATAGAGCCCGCTTGTCTCGGGTAGCACAATTATTTCGACAGCCGTCTAACAGTTTATTTATGACGAAACCCGTATGTAAATGAAAAACCCGTGCAGTTTGTGAAATTAATTTAAAGCCCTGCTCCCGTCCTACATTTTAACCTTGAATCGTAACTGAAAAAGCAAGAAAATCCCGACTATGAACAGTGACACCTGTCAAAATAGAGTCTATTCTATATATAATTCTATATGAAATACCATTAGTTTTGCGTGCAACAGTGTGGTACGTGCCTATTATAATCATGGTTGCATACACACAACAGAATTAATTGAATAGCAGCGGGGTAGGATTTTAAGCCTGTAATGTAAGTTAAATTCGTCTTTCACAAAACAACATACACTTTAAGAAAATAATGTGATGGGGACGAGGCATTGCAATGATAAATCAAAACATGTAAATAGTTTTGACGTTACCGACGGTGTAGCTAGCAAAATGTGAGAGAACTGCACGAGATATTGGTATTTATATTATATCGACTGGGTACCAGTATCAATAGGAACCAGTTCAGATCAGCCAAGTGTAACAATATCGATGACACGTTTATCTACGAAAACAGACGACAATTTAATTAACTGGCAGACGGTAATTAACGAGCAACAATTTGAGAAAAAATAAATTAAATTATTTTAATTCTAAAATAATTTCCATTATCCAAAAGTGTGATATTACCTTATGTTCTCATGTTTGTTTGGTGATAAGGAAAAAAAAAACGAACTTGTAATTGGATATCAAGTGACAGCACGTTGTGTATTCAATGTCGTCTGCTCCTAGAATCTTCCAAAGTACCTTGTATTGTAATAACAGAATGGTTGGTATTTCATTATAAAATGGAAAAGTTCATTTTTTATTTCAATAAACATCATAATGTTACAAAATAGCTATATCTACTAATGATGTGCGCGTGAAAGGTCCTTAATATAGCATGGCGGGCATCAGGAGAAAAAGACGTTTTCAACGTGCACTTAATTGTCAACATGTAGACGTACACGTGTGTCTTAGACCCCTACTTCTTTAATATTTGAAATTTCATGTCGAAATTTACGTAGTAATTCAGTCTTAGTTACATATCAATTGACCGTAAAAAACGAGAAAAAAAACACCACAAGTAGTTTTCTGAAATATATCAGATATCGTCAAAATACAATATCCTTAGGAAGGTAAGATCCATTTCACTGGTATGACCTGTTTCATTATAATGATATTGGCAGATAATGAAAACCATATTTTCGAGTCAGTAATAAAAGGAAATTATAAAAGAATTTCCCTCTCTGAAATATGTTACTTTAATTTTCTATTGATTGTTGTGTTGTGCAAATTGAATATGCTGGAACCAAAATTTGTTTCATTTTATACAAAACAATATGTCCAGAGTTTTCCTTTGTCACTCTGTAAATAAGTAAAACTATTGCATAACACAATATTTTCCTTCAACTACCCTCTAGAGTGTCAACGAGCATTTATCTGGTGGCCTAGTTCTCCAAACAGCCAGTCGAGTTTATAAATATCAGATTGACAAACTTTCTGGAAAGTTCATGGAAACAAGGTAGGAAAAACGGCCTCTGAAAAGCTCAAACTGTTTCTATGATTTAAACTAGTGACTTTGTTTTTTTTTCCAGATGACCCTGTTTAAAACTGAAGCTGTTTTGCATTAAAAACATTTCTTATAGAGTTTCATAGGTACAAATGCGGCCAACAGAGTAACAACAGTGTGCAGTAAAGCGTTGCTCATAATCACTGTCAAGTTCGATATTGAACCAATATGTATCATATTTCAATTTCATGTTGCTGCCGTGTGGGAAAGCCTAATTTATTGACTGATCATTGCACAGTTAATTTTGGCATAAAATGTAACGATAAGCGAAATGTACATCAAACTGAAAATGAAAGTGGAATTAAAATCGATTTCACTTACAAGTGGGACCCAAATAAAATTGATATATATAAACAAGCGTTAAAAGATGCATCTTTTCAAACGTCTATCCAATCATTGAAACAGGATTTGGTGAATACATCTAGCACTGTAGACATTGATTCAAATGTCGATAGATTCTCTGAAGTTATGAGCACTATTTGTTCCCTTTTATTTGGTAAACGAATTTTTGACATTTCTGAGTCAAAAAAGAAATGCAGTAAACCATGGTTTGATGATGAGTGTTCAGTTAAAAGGAAGCAGTTCTATAATGATGTTAATATCTATAACCGAAATAAAACTGAGGAAAATTGTAACAGGATGATCAACTCACGAAAACAGTATAAACAAATGACAAGAAATAAAAAATATTTACATAGAAAAGAAAATACTGATAAATTTGTAAATGCAAGGTATAAAAATGCAAAACTGTATTGGAAGCTACTTAAGGATAGTGTGTCCTCTGCTAGTTCCCCAAATATAAGTGTAAATATGTTCGCCCGTTATTTCAAAGCAATAAACAATCCAGATAGCCAATTTTACCAAGCCGACGATGATATACTGTTCTTTAACGAAAGATATTTAAACGGAGAGATACAGGTTATGTTTGAAGAACTGGATGAGGAAATTACGATCTTAGAAATTGAAAAAGCTATCAAGCAGCTGAAATGTAACACTGCAAGTGGCCCAGATTTATTTATAAACGAATTTTTCATATACGGTATTGATCAGTTAATTAGTTATTTCCATGTGTTGTTCAATAGTTGTTTAAGCAAGGGTTATTTCCCTGAGCAGTGGAGTCAGGGTTTTGTTGTTCCAATTTTTAAGGCTGGGGTTATAAATGACCCAGCCAACTATCGTGGTATTACGTTATTAAGTACGTTGGGGAAACTGTTTAGCCGTATTTTAAATAACAGACTTGATCGCTGGGCTGAAAACTATTCCATCTACGTCGAAGCCCAGGCTTGATTTAGGAAACACATGGGCACAACTGATAATATTTTTGTTCTAAATGGTCTGATAAATAGTCCACGGCCGTTTGTAATCCCGCTCGAAAGTAGTTGAGAAATATCGCCAAATATACCAAATTATTCCTTGGTCTAAGGCAAAAGCAATATACATGTATCTCTTCTGGGGACCGCGACTGGATCCGGAAATGACGTCATCAATATGGCAGCCGATTACGAAATTAATACTGCTGAATAATTTATGAAAAAAATCAGTAAAATTGCTGATAATATCGAATATCATATCATTAAACAAGCCAATGGGACATTTCAAATATCTATATTTACACTTTTTCAGGAAACAATATATATTCAATTTATTTTAACTGTTTAATTTGTATCCCACCCACTTAATTTACAATGCATTTTTACACGTCGCTTCTACCTCTTGATCTTAACTATTTTCGACTATTCTTTTGGAGTTGAATTTTAAATAAGTTAATTTCCGAAAGGTTCAAGAAATATAACATACAATATGGGAATATATGTTACCAATATCTGCTTTTAATAAGTACCTAGAAGGAAAGGAATTTGAAATGCAGTAAAAATCAATGTCGGTACAAATAGTTGTCCATGCTCTTATTATTAGATTATGTGCAAATTACATGCATTGTTTGCAAGTTTAATTTGATTAGATTTAAGCATGATCAAGACGATTATGCCAGTAGAAGTTTAACAGATCTTTTTTAATTAATGCAAGTGTTAAATTCATGATAGTCTTCTTAATTATTCTAAATTACTGGTTAATTATATTATTAAGGCTTGACATCAACTCTGAAAGTGTTCTACTTAATTCGTCTTCAGTCCGCGATAACAAAGCTATCTACAAACAGTATTATTCATTACTCCTGCATATAAAACGTTCTAGGTTTAATATGGGCTTTCCGCAATTACGTTCAGCTAATTGCAGCAGGAAGAGCATCAGGGGCATGGGGTAGTCATTTCAATGTCTTTTTTTTTCATCATTCCTTCTCTGCAACTGAAAGTATTTCTCAAAAGAACCGATATGTGATATACTCTGCAACGCCTCTTTAAACCGTAATACTGCAGCAATGCATGTATAGTTTAGAACATGATAAATACATGAACAAAGTAAAGCATATAGACAGAAAGCTCAAAACGTAAAATAAAGGAAAAGAACGAAGTGCGGCAACGCCTTGGAACGGTCAATTGTAAAACAACGCTGGTGTGCTTAAAACAGTATTTTGGCAACAATGCTCACACTCTATATCCCCCACCATATTTCAGTGTGATATAACAGCATACATAAAAGTAAGCCGTCGGCTGCTGAATGTCTAATACACGAAAGGAAAACTAAAGGCACGTTATGTAAAAAACAAAAATGATTGGGTAAATATCTATATGAAATGCCTCTGGTCCTTTAGTTTTATGGAGTTCATTTAATATTATCACAATAGAATTCCGCTTAAGCTGGTGCTAAAGGGCGTGAGGGTATTTCACCTTTCTAATTCCCTCATGAACAAATTTAGTCAACCGAGTCTTTTATTATTTTGATTAGATGAGTTCTATACTTTCAAGGGATTTTCTTGAAGCTTTTAACAAACCATTTGCCCATGTTCTCCATGCCGTTGCAGAAAGTAGAACAACAGCAGAATATTATTAAGGATCCGACGAATCAGGAAAGCTAAAACATATCAAAGCAGCTTAGTATTAATGGACTTTAACAAGTATCATGGCGTCGTCCACCTCTTTCGTTAGACACGATCAAATAGGAAAATCTAGCATCAAGCTGACAAAGGACTGAACACGAAATATGCAATATATCTCGAAATAAGTGGGTCAAAACCGCATATGATAAAACATTTCATCATTTTACCAAATACATTTGGGAAAATTTACATTGAATTTGATAAATAAGTATTGTTTTGATACATTTAGTAATAGAAGTGTTTTAAATAGCTATAAAACGTAAAAAGCACACACTGAATTGCGATACTGACATTAAGTAGAATATTCTCGCAGCTGATAATAGCGGTATTTTTGCAAAAGGACATACTGATAACGTTCACTGAATTCTTGAAAGACGCTCTTGCAAAGATATGGCGATTACATAAAAGTAAAGGAAAATGTATTTATTAAACGTCGCATATAACCAACAGACAACATGACCTACAGCTATTGTGAGACAAACCACGCATCTAGTAACAGATACCTACCTGGTCCGATATCTTTTAAAAAACGTGTATGAGGAACATCCCCCTCCCATCTTAATAGAATGAAAGCTTGGGTAAATCAGTGTACTTAAATCGATTTCAAATATGGAGATACATGTATGTCATCCCAAGTGATGCAGTATTGTAGTCTACATTTAATAATTGTACCTCCCTGGCATAAAAAATGTCAACTATTCGAGCAACAACTAATAGTCCGTATTTGAAAACATCATCAAGAATGCGTGAATTATTGTTGATATAGTAACCACAACTGACTGTGTATAACGTTTTCCAAATCATACGAAAAAAATCTGCGACAAGCTAGGCAGAAATAGTTCTCACGGATTACTTATTACATCTCAAAAAAATGCATTCCCTAACCGGACATCAATGTTGTTCAATATGGAGAGTGTTTGACAAACTGCTTCACATGGTCACATGAACAAATAGCAGCACAAAAGAGAAAATGCTAAACTGAACTTATATGTATAAAAATGCGTTTAATTTAAGCAGTTCCTTTGTCATTCATTAGATTATTAGGTAAATAGGTATAAAGAGTAAAGAAATGATATGAAA